>NW_026293234.1:0-127744 GCF_026419915.1 Harpia harpyja | reverse complement strand
GAGCCCTCGTCGAAAATCTTTTCTTCGGCAGCCGAGCCCTCGTCGAAAATCTTTTCTTCGGCAGCCGAGCCCTCGTCGAAGAAAAGGTCCCCGGCAGCCGAGCCCTCGTCGAAAATCTTTTCTTCGGCAGCCGAGCCCTCGTCGAAAATCTTTTCTTCGGCAGCCGAGCCCTCGTCGAAAATCTTTTCTTCGGCAGCCGAGCCCTCGTCGAAGAAAAGGTCCCCGGCAGCCGAGCCCTCGTCGAAAATCTTTTCTTCGGCAGCCGAGCCCTCGTCGAAAATCTTTTCTTCGGCAGCCGAGCCCTCGTCGAAGAAAAGGTCCCCGGCAGCCGAGCCCTCGTCGAAGAAAAGGTCCCCGGCAGCCGAGCCCTCGTCGAAAATCTTTTCTTCGGCAGCCGAGCCCTCGTCGAAGAAAAGGTCCCCGGCAGCCGAGCCCTCGTCGAAAATCTTTTCTTCGGCAGCCGAGCCCTCGTCGAAGAAAAGGTCCCCGGCAGCCGAGCCCTCGTCGAAGAAAAGGTCCCCGGCAGCCGAGCCCTCGTCGAAAATCTTTTCTTCGGCAGCCGAGCCCTCGTCGAAAATCTTTTCTTCGGCAGCCGAGCCCTCGTCGAAGAAAAGGTCCCCGGCAGCCGAGCCCTCGTCGAAGAAAAGGTCCCCGGCAGCCGAGCCCTCGTCGAAAATCTTTTCTTCGGCAGCCGAGCCCTCGTCGAAGAAAAGGTCCCCGGCAGCCGAGCCCTCGTCGAAGAAAAGGTCCCCGGCAGCCGAGCCCTCGTCGAAAATCTTTTCTTCGCAGCCGAGCCCTCGTCGAAAATCTTTTCTTCGGCAGCCGAGCCCTCGTCGAAGAAAAGGTCCCCGGCAGCCGAGCCCTCGTCGAAGAAAAGGTCCCCGGCAGCCGAGCCCTCGTCGAAGAAAAGGTCCCCGGCAGCCGAGCCCTCGTCGAAAATCTTTTCTTCGGCAGCCGAGCCCTCGTCGAAAATCTTTTCTTCGGCAGCCGAGCCCTCGTCGAAGAAAAGGTCCCCGGCAGCCGAGCCCTCGTCGAAGAAAAGGTCCCCGGCAGCCGAGCCCTCGTCGAAAATCTTTTCTTCGGCAGCCGAGCCCTCGTCGAAGAAAAGGTCCCCGGCAGCCGAGCCCTCGTCGAAGAAAAGGTCCCCGGCAGCCGAGCCCTCGTCGAAAATCTTTTCTTCGGCAGCCGAGCCCTCGTCGAAGAAAAGGTCCCCGGCAGCCGAGCCCTCGTCGAAGAAAAAGGTCCCCGGCAGCCGAGCCCTCGTCGAAGAAAAGGTCCCCGGCAGCCGAGCCCTCGTCGAAGAAAAGGTCCCCGGCAGCCGAGCCCTCGTCGAAGAAAAGGTCCCCGGCAGCCGAGCCCTCGTCGAAAATCTTTTCTTCGGCAGCCGAGCCCTCGTCGAAGAAAAGGTCCCCGGCAGCCGAGCCCTCGTCGAAAATCTTTTCTTCGGCAGCCGAGCCCTCGTCGAAGAAAAGGTCCCCGGCAGCCGAGCCCTCGTCGAAGAAAAGGTCCCCGGCAGCCGAGCCCCTCGTCGAAGAAAAGGTCCCCGGCAGCCGAGCCCTCGTCGAAGAAAAGGTCCCCGGCAGCCGAGCCCTCGTCGAAGAAAAGGTCCCCGGCAGCCGAGCCCTCGTCGAAAATCTTTTCTTCGGCAGCCGAGCCCTCGTCGAAGAAAAGGTCCCCGGCAGCCGAGCCCTCGTCGAAAATCTTTTCTTCGGCAGCCGAGCCCTCGTCGAAGAAAAGGTCCCCGGCAGCCGAGCCCTCGTCGAAAATCTTTTCTTCGGCAGCCGAGCCCTCGTCGAAGAAAAGGTCCCCGGCAGCCGAGCCCTCGTCGAAAATCTTTTCTTCGGCAGCCGAGCCCTCGTCGAAGAAAAGGTCCCCGGCAGCCGAGCCCTCGTCGAAGAAAAGGTCCCCGGCAGCCGAGCCCTCTTCGAAAATCTTTTCTTCGGCAGCCGAGCCCTCGTCGAAGAAAAGGTCCCCGGCAGCCGAGCCCTCGTCGAAGAAAAGGTCCCCCGGCAGCCGAGCCCTCGTCGAAAATCTTTTCTTCGGCAGCCGAGCCCTCGTCGAAAATCTTTTCTTCGGCAGCCGAGCCCTCGTCGAAGAAAAGGTCCCCGGCAGCCGAGCCCTCGTCGAAGAAAAGGTCCCCGGCAGCCGAGCCCTCGTCGAAAATCTTTTCTTCGGCAGCCGAGCCCTCGTCGAAGAAAAGGTCCCCGGCAGCCGAGCCCTCGTCGAAAATCTTTTCTTCGGCAGCCGAGCCCTCGTCGAAGAAAAGGTCCCCGGCAGCCGAGCCCTCGTCGAAGAAAAGGTCCCCGGCAGCCGAGCCCTCGTCGAAGAAAAGGTCCCCGGCAGCCGAGCCCTCGTCGAAGAAAAGGTCCCCGGCAGCCGAGCCCTCGTCGAAAATCTTTTCTTCGGCAGCCGAGCCCTCGTCGAAAATCTTTTCTTCGGCAGGCGAGCCCTCGTCGAAGAAAAGGTCCCCGGCAGCCGAGCCCTCGTCGAAGAAAAGGTCCCCGGCAGCCGAGCCCTCGTCGAAATCTTTTCTTCGGCAGCCGAGCCCTCGTCGAAAATCTTTTCTTCGGCAGGCGAGCCCTCGTCGAAGAAAAGGTCCCCGGCAGCCGAGCCCTCGTCGAAGAAAAGGTCCCCGGCAGCCGAGCCCCTCGTCGAAAATCTTTTCTTCGGCAGCCGAGCCCTCGTCGAAGAAAAGGTCCCCGGCAGCCGAGCCCTCGTCGAAGAAAAGGTCCCCGGCAGCCGAGCCCTCGTCGAAGAAAAGGTCCCCGGCAGCCGAGCCCTCGTCGAAAATCTTTTCTTCGGCAGCCGAGCCCTCGTCGAAGAAAAGGTCCCCGGCAGCCGAGCCCTCGTCGAAAATCTTTTCTTCGGCAGCCGGGCCCTCGTCGAAAATCTTTTCTTCGGCAGCCGAGCCCTCGTCGAAGAAAAGGTCCCCGGCAGCCGAGCCCTCGTCGAAAATCTTTTCTTCGGCAGCCGAGCCCTCGTCGAAAATCTTTTCTTCGGCAGCCGAGCCCTCGTCGAAAATCTTTTCTTCGGCAGCCGAGCCCTCGTCGAAGAAAAGGTCCCCGGCAGCCGAGCCCTCGTCGAAAATCTTTTCTTCGGCAGCCGAGCCCTCGTCGAAAATCTTTTCTTCGGCAGCCGAGCCCTCGTCGAAGAAAAGGTCCCCGGCAGCCGAGCCCTCGTCGAAAATCTTTTCTTCGGCAGCCGAGCCCTCGTCGAAAATCTTTTCTTCGGCAGCCGAGCCCTCGTCGAAAATCTTTTCTTCGGCAGCCGAGCCCTCGTCGAAGAAAAGGTCCCCGGCAGCCGAGCCCTCGTCGAAAATCTTTTCTTCGGCAGCCGAGCCCTCGTCGAAAATCTTTTCTTCGGCAGCCGAGCCCTCGTCGAAGAAAAGGTCCCCGGCAGCCGAGCCCTCGTCGAAGAAAAGGTCCCCGGCAGCCGAGCCCTCGTCGAAAATCTTTTCTTCGGCAGCCGAGCCCTCGTCGAAGAAAAGGTCCCCGGCAGCCGAGCCCTCGTCGAAAATCTTTTCTTCGGCAGCCGAGCCCTCGTCGAAGAAAAGGTCCCCGGCAGCCGAGCCCTCGTCGAAGAAAAGGTCCCCGGCAGCCGAGCCCTCGTCGAAAATCTTTTCTTCGGTAGCCGAGCCCTCGTCGAAAATCTTTTCTTCGGCAGCCGAGCCCTCGTCGAAGAAAAGGTCCCCGGCAGCCGAGCCCTCGTCGAAGAAAAGGTCCCCGGCAGCCGAGCCCTCGTCGAAAATCTTTTCTTCGGCAGCCGAGCCCTCGTCGAAGAAAAGGTCCCCGGCAGCCGAGCCCTCGTCGAAGAAAAGGTCCCCGGCAGCCGAGCCCTCGTCGAAAATCTTTTCTTCGCAGCCGAGCCCTCGTCGAAAATCTTTTCTTCGGCAGCCGAGCCCTCGTCGAAGAAAAGGTCCCCGGCAGCCGAGCCCTCGTCGAAGAAAAGGTCCCCGGCAGCCGAGCCCTCGTCGAAGAAAAGGTCCCCGGCAGCCGAGCCCTCGTCGAAGAAAAGGTCCCCGGCAGCCGAGCCCTCGTCGAAAATCTTTTCTTCGGCAGCCGAGCCCTCGTCGAAAATCTTTTCTTCGGCAGCCGAGCCCTCGTCGAAGAAAAGGTCCCCGGCAGCCGAGCCCTCGTCGAAGAAAAGGTCCCCGGCAGCCGAGCCCTCGTCGAAAATCTTTTCTTCGGCAGCCGAGCCCTCGTCGAAGAAAAGGTCCCCGGCAGCCGAGCCCTCGTCGAAGAAAAGGTCCCCGGCAGCCGAGCCCTCGTCGAAAATCTTTTCTTCGGCAGCCGAGCCCTCGTCGAAGAAAAGGTCCCCGGCAGCCGAGCCCTCGTCGAAGAAAAGGTCCCCGGCAGCCGAGCCCTCGTCGAAGAAAAGGTCCCCGGCAGCCGAGCCCTCGTCGAAGAAAAGGTCCCCGGCAGCCGAGCCCTCGTCGAAAATCTTTTCTTCGGCAGCCGAGCCCTCGTCGAAGAAAAGGTCCCCGGCAGCCGAGCCCTCGTCGAAAATCTTTTCTTCGGCAGCCGAGCCCTCGTCGAAGAAAAGGTCCCCGGCAGCCGAGCCCTCGTCGAAAATCTTTTCTTCGGCAGCCGAGCCCTCGTCGAAGAAAAGGTCCCCGGCAGCCGAGCCCTCGTCGAAAATCTTTTCTTCGGCAGCCGAGCCCTCGTCGAAAATCTTTTCTTCGGCAGCCGAGCCCTCGTCGAAAATCTTTTCTTCGGCAGCCGAGCCCTCGTCGAAGAAAAGGTCCCCGGCAGCCGAGCCCTCGTCGAAAATCTTTTCTTCGGCAGCCGAGCCCTCGTCGAAAATCTTTTCTTCGGCAGCCGAGCCCTCGTCGAAAATCTTTTCTTCGGCAGCCGAGCCCTCGTCGAAGAAAAGGTCCCCGGCAGCCGAGCCCTCGTCGAAAATCTTTTCTTCGGCAGCCGAGCCCTCGTCGAAAATCTTTTCTTCGGCAGCCGAGCCCTCGTCGAAGAAAAGGTCCCCGGCAGCCGAGCCCTCGTCGAAGAAAAGGTCCCCGGCAGCCGAGCCCTCGTCGAAGAAAAGGTCCCCGGCAGCCGAGCCCTCGTCGAAGAAAAGGTCCCCGGCAGCCGAGCCCTCGTCGAAGAAAAGAAGGTCCCCGGCAGCCGAGCCCTCGTCGAAGAAAAGAAGGTCCCCGGCAGCCGAGCCCTCGTCGAAGAAAAGAAGGTCCCCGGCAGCCGAGCCCTCGTCGAAGAAAAGGTCCCCGGCAGCCGAGCCCTCGTCGAAGAAAAGGTCCCCGGCAGCCGAGCCCTCGTCGAAGAAAAGGTCCCCGGCAGCCGAGCCCTCGTCGAAGAAAAGGTCCCCGGCAGCCGAGCACTCATCTATAAATTTTGTTCACCAACCGAGCCCTCGTCGATGGGAAGGTCCCCGGCAGCCGAGCCCTAGTCGAAAATTTTTCCTTCGGCAGCCATCCCTCATCGAAGAAAAGGTCCCCGGCAGCCGAGCCCTGGTTGAAAATTTTTTCTTCGGCAGCCAAGCCCTTGTCGAAGAAAAGGTCCCCGGCAGCCAAGCCCTACTTGAAAATTTTTTCTTCGGCAGCCGAGCCCTCGTTGAAAATCTTTTCTTCGGCAGCCGAGCCTTCGTCGAAGAAAAGGTCCCCGGCAGCCGAGACCTCGACGAAAAAATTTTCTTCAGCAGCCGAGCCCTCGTCGAAGAAAAGGTCCCCGGCAGCCGAGCCCTCGTCGAAGAAAAGGTCCCCGGCAGCCGAGCCCTCGTCGAAGAAAAGGTCCCCGGCAGCCGAGCCCTCGTCGAAGAAAAGGTCCCCGGCAGCCGAGCCCTCGTCGAAAATCTTTTCTTCGGCAGCCGAGCCCTCGTCGAAAGAAAAGGTCCCCGGCAGCCGAGCCCTCGTCGAAAATCTTTTCTTCAGCAGCCGAGCCCTCGTCGAAGAAAAGGTCCCCGGCAGCCGAGCCCTCGTCGAAAATCTTTTCTTCGGCAGCCGAGCCCTCGTCGAAGAAAAGGTCCCCGGCAGCCGAGCCCTCGTCGAAGAAAAGGTCCCCGGCAGCCGAGCCCTCGTCGAAGAAAAGGTCCCCGGCAGCCGAGCCCTCGTCGAAGAAAAGAAGGTCCCCGGCAGCCGAGCCCTCGTCGAAGAAAAGAAGGTCCCCGGCAGCCGAGCCCTCGTCAAAGAAAAGAAGGTCCCCGGCAGCCGAGCCCTCGTCGAAGAAAAGGTCCCCGGCAGCCGAGCCCTCGTCGAAGAAAAGGTCCCCGGCAGCCGAGCCCTCGTCGAAGAAAAGGTCCCCGGCAGCCGAGCCCTCGTCGAAGAAAAGGTCCCCGGCAGCCGAGCACTCATCTATAAATTTTGTTCACCAACCGAGCCCTCGTCGATGGGAAGGTCCCCGGCAGCCGAGCCCTAGTCGAAAATTTTTCCTTCGGCAGCCAATCCCTCATCGAAGAAAAGGTCCCCGGCAGCCGAGCCCTGGTTGAAAATTTTTTCTTCGGCAGCCAAGCCCTCGTCGAAGAAAAGGTCCCCGGCAGCCCAAGCCCTACTTGAAAATTTTTTCTTCGGCAGCCGAGCCCTCGTTGAAAATCTTTTCTTCGGCAGCCGAGCCTTCGTCGAAGAAAAGGTCCCCGGCAGCCGAGACCTCGTCGAAAAATTTTCTTCAGCAGCCGAGCCCTCGTCGAAGAAAAGGTCCCCGGCAGCCGAGCCCTCGTCGAAGAAAAGGTCCCCGGCAGCCGAGCCCTCGTCGAAGAAAAGGTCCCCGGCAGCCGAGCCCTCGTCGAAGAAAAGGTCCCCGGCAGCCGAGCCCTCGTCGAAAATCTTTCTTCGGCAGCCGAGCCCTCGTCGAAGAAAAGGTCCCCGGCAGCCGAGCCCTCGTCGAAAATCTTTTCTTCAGCAGCCGAGCCCTCGTCGAAGAAAAGGTCCCCGGCAGCCGAGCCCTCGTCGAAAATCTTTTCTTCGGCAGCCGAGCCCTCGTCGAAGAAAAGGTCCCCGGCAGCCGAGCCCTCGTCGAAGAAAAGGTCCCCGGCAGCCGAGCCCTCGTCGAAGAAAAGGTCCCCGGCAGCCGAGCCCTCGTCGAAGAAAAGGTCCCCGGCAGCCGAGCCCTCGTCGAAGAAAAGGTCCCCGGCAGCCGAGCCCTCGTCGAAAATCTTTTCTTCGGCAGCCGAGCCCTCGTCGAAGAAAAGGTCCCCGGCAGCCGAGCCCTCTCGAAGAAAAGGTCCCCGGCAGCCGAGCCCTCGTCGAAGAAAAGGTCCCCGGCAGCCGAGCCCTCGTCGAAGAAAAGGTCCCCGGCAGCCGAGCCCTCGTCGAAGAAAAGGTCCCCGGCAGCCGAGCCCTCGTCGAAGAAAGGTCCCCGGCAGCCGAGCCCTCGTCGAAGAAAAGGTCCCCGGCAGCCGAGCCCTCGTCGAAGAAAAGGTCCCCGGCAGCCGAGCCCTCGTCGAAGAAAAGGTCCCGGCAGCCGAGCCCTCGTCGAAGAAAAGGTCCCCGGCAGCCGAGCCCTCGTCGAAAATCTTTTCTTCGGCAGCCGAGCCCTCGTCGAAGAAAAGGTCCCCGGCAGCCGAGCCCTCGTCGAAAATCTTTTCTTCGGCAGCCGAGCCCTCGTCGAAGAAAAGGTCCCCGGCAGCCGAGCCCTCGTCGAAGAAAAGGTCCCCGGCAGCCGAGCCCTCGTCGAAAATCTTTTCTTCGGCAGCCGAGCCCTCGTCGAAGAAAAGGTCCCCGGCAGCCGAGCCCTCGTCGAAGAAAAGGTCCCCGGCAGCCGAGCCCTCGTCGAAAATCTTTTCTTCGGCAGCCGAGCCCTCGTCGAAGAAAAGGTCCCCGGCAGCCGAGCCCTCGTCGAAAATCTTTTCTTCGGCAGCCGAGCCCTCGTCGAAAATCTTTTCTTCGGCAGCCGAGCCCTCGTCGAAGAAAAGGTCCCCGGCAGCCGAGCCCTCGTCGAAGAAAAGGTCCCCGGCAGCCGAGCCCTCGTCGAAGAAAAGGTCCCCGGCAGCCGAGCCCTCGTCGAAGAAAAGGTCCCCGGCAGCCGAGCCCTCGTCGAAGAAAAGGTCCCCGGCAGCCGAGCCCTCGTCGAAGAAAAGGTCCCCGGCAGCCGAGCCCTCGTCGAAAATCTTTTCTTCGGCAGCCGAGCCCTCGTCGAAGAAAAGGTCCCCGGCAGCCGAGCCCTCGTCGAAAATCTTTTCTTCGGCAGCCGAGCGCTCGTCGAAGAAAAGGTCCCCGGCAGCCGAGCCCTCGTCGAAAATCTTTTCTTCGGCAGCCGAGCCCTCGTCGAAGAAAAGGTCCCCGGCAGCCGAGCCCTCGTCGAAGAAAAGGTCCCCGGCAGCCGAGCCCTCGTCGAAGAAAAGGTCCCCGGCAGCCGAGCCCTCGTCGAAGAAAAGGTCCCCGGCAGCCGAGACCTCGTCGAAAATCTTTTCTTCGGCAGCCGAGCCCTCGTCGAAGAAAAGGTCCCCGGCAGCCGAGCCCTCGTCGAAGAAAAGGTCCCCGGCAGCCGAGCCCTCGTCGAAAATCTTTTCTTCGGCAGCCGAGCCCTCGTCGAAGAAAAGGTCCCCGGCAGCCGAGCCCTCGTCGAAGAAAAGGTCCCCGGCAGCCGAGCCCTCGTCGAAAATCTTTTCTTCGGCAGCCGAGCCCTCGTCGAAGAAAAGGTCCCCGGCAGCCGAGCCCTCGTCGAAAATCTTTTCTTCGGCAGCCGAGCCCTCGTCGAAAATCTTTTCTTCGGCAGCCGAGCCCTCGTCGAAGAAAAGGTCCCCGGCAGCCGAGCCCTCGTCGAAGAAAAGGTCCCCGGCAGCCGAGCCCTCGTCGAAGAAAAGGTCCCCGGCAGCCGAGCCCTCGTCGAAGAAAAGGTCCCCGGCAGCCGAGCCCTCGTCGAAGAAAAGGTCCCCGGCAGCCGAGCCCTCGTCGAAGAAAAGGTCCCCGGCAGCCGAGCCCCTCGTCGAAGAAAAGGTCCCCGGCAGCCGAGCCCTCGTCGAAGAAAAGGTCCCCGGCAGCCGAGCCCTCGTCGAAAATCTTTTCTTCGGCAGCCGAGCCCTCGTCGAAGAAAAGGTCCCCGGCAGCCGAGCCCTCGTCGAAAATCTTTTCTTCGGCAGCCGAGCCCTCGTCGAAGAAAAGGTCCCCGGCAGCCGAGCCCTCGTCGAAGAAAAGGTCCCCGGCAGCCGAGCCCTCGTCGAAAATCTTTTCTTCGGCAGCCGAGCCCTCGTCGAAGAAAAGGTCCCCGGCAGCCGAGCCCTCGTCGAAGAAAAGGTCCCCGGCAGCCGAGCCCTCGTCGAAAATCTTTTCTTCGGCAGCCGAGCCCTCGTCGAAGAAAAGGTCCCCGGCAGCCGAGCCCTCGTCGAAAATCTTTTCTTCGGCAGCCGAGCCCTCGTCGAAAATCTTTTCTTCGGCAGCCGAGCCCTCGTCGAAAATCTTTTCTTCGGCAGCCGAGCCCTCGTCGAAGAAAAGGTCCCCGGCAGCCGAGCCCTCGTCGAAGAAAAGGTCCCCGGCAGCCGAGCCCTCGTCGAAGAAAAGGTCCCCGGCAGCCGAGCCCTCGTCGAAGAAAAGGTCCCCGGCAGCCGAGCCCTCGTCGAAGAAAAGGTCCCCGGCAGCCGAGCCCTCGTCGAAGAAAAGGTCCCCGGCAGCCAAGCCCTCGTCGAAAATCTTTTCTTCGGCAGCCGAGCCCTCGTCGAAGAAAAGGTCCCCGGCAGCCGAGCCCTCGTCGAAAATCTTTTCTTCGGCAGCCGAGCGCTCGTCGAAGAAAAGGTCCCCGGCAGCCGAGCCCTCGTCGAAAATCTTTTCTTCGGCAGCCGAGCCCTCGTCGAAGAAAAGGTCCCCCGGCAGCCGAGCCCTCGTCGAAGAAAAGGTCCCCGGCAGCCGAGCCCTCGTCGAAAATCTTTTCTTCGGCAGCCGAGCCCTCGTCGAAGAAAAGGTCCCCGGCAGCCGAGCCCTCGTCGAAGAAAAGGTCCCCGGCAGCCGAGCCCTCGTCGAAAATCTTTTCTTCGGCAGCCGAGCCCTCGTCGAAGAAAAGGTCCCCGGCAGCCGAGCCCTCGTCGAAGAAAAGGTCCCCGGCAGCCGAGCCCTCGTCGAAGAAAAGGTCCCCGGCAGCCGAGCCCTCGTCGAAGAAAAGGTCCCCGGCAGCCGAGCCCTCGTCGAAGAAAAGGTCCCCGGCAGCCGAGCCCTCATCGAAAATCTTTTCTTCGGCAGCCGAGCCCTCGTCGAAGAAAAGGTCCCCGGCAGCCGAGCCCTCGTCGAAAATCTTTTCTTCGGCAGCCGAGCCCTCGTCGAAAATCTTTTCTTCGGCAGCCGAGCCCTCGTCGAAGAAAAGGTCCCCGGCAGCCGAACCCTCGTCGAAGAAAAGGTCCCCGGCAGCCGAGCCCTCGTCGAAGAAAAGGTCCCCGGCAGCCGAGCCCTCGTCGAAGAAAAGGTCCCCGGCAGCCGAGCCCTCGTCGAAGAAAAGGTCCCCGGCAGCCGAGCCCTCGTCGAAGAAAAGGTCCCCGGCAGCCGAGCCCTCGTCGAAGAAAAGGTCCCCGGCAGCCGAGCCCTCGTCGAAAATCTTTTCTTCGGCAGCCGAGCCCTCGTCGAAGAAAAGGTCCCCGGCAGCCGAGCCCCTCGTCGAAAATCTTTTCTTCGGCAGCCGAGCCCTCGTCGAAGAAAAGGTCCCCGGCAGCCGAGCCCTCGTCGAAAATCTTTTCTTCGGCAGCCGAGCCCTCGTCGAAGAAAAGGTCCCCGGCAGCCGAGCCCTCGTCGAAAATCTTTTCTTCGGCAGCCGAGCCCTCGTCGAAGAAAGGGTCCCCGGCAGCCGAGCCCTCGTCGAAGAAAAGGTCCCCGGCAGCCGAGCCCTCGTCGAAGAAAAGGTCCCCGGCAGCCGAGCCCTCGTCGAAAATCTTTTCTTCGGCAGCCGAGCCCTCGTCGAAGAAAAGGTCCCCGGCAGCCGAGCCCTCGTCGAAGAAAAGGTCCCCGGCAGCCGAGCCCTCGTCGAAGAAAAGGTCCCCGGCAGCCGAGCCCTCGTCGAAAATCTTTTCTTCGGCAGCCGAGCCCTCGTCGAAGAAAAGGTCCCCGGCAGCCGAGCCCTCGTCGAAAATCTTTTCTTCGGCAGCCGAGCCCTCGTCGAAGAAAAGGTCCCCGGCAGCCGAGCCCTCGTCGAAAATCTTTTCTTCGGCAGCCGAGCCCTCGTCGAAGAAAAGGTCCCCGGCAGCCGAGCCCTCGTCGAAAATCTTTTCTTCGGCAGCCGAGCCCTCGTCGAAGAAAGGGTCCCCGGCAGCCGAGCCCTCGTCGAAGAAAAGGTCCCCGGCAGCCGAGCCCTCGTCGAAGAAAAGGTCCCCGGCAGCCGAGCCCTCGTCGAAAATCTTTTCTTCGGCAGCCGAGCCCTCGTCGAAGAAAAGGTCCCCGGCAGCCGAGCCCTCGTCGAAGAAAAGGTCCCCGGCAGCCGAGCCCTCGTCGAAGAAAAGGTCCCCGGCAGCCGAGCCCTCGTCGAAAATCTTTTCTTCGGCAGCCGAGCCCTCGTCGAAAACCTTTTCTTCGGCAGCCGAGCCCTCGTCGAAGAAAGGGTCCCCGGCAGCCGAGCCCTCGTCGAAGAAAAGGTCCCCGGCAGCCGAGCCCTCGTCGAAGAAAAGGTCCCCGGCAGCCGAGCCCTCGTCGAAGAAAAGGTCCCCGGCAGCCGAGCCCTCGTCGAAAATCTTTTCTTCGGCAGCCGAGCCCTCGTCGAAGAAAAGGTCCCCGGCAGCCGAGCCCTCGTCGAAAATCTTTTCTTCGGCAGCCGAGCCCTCGTCGAAGAAAAGGTCCCCGGCAGCCGAGCCCTCGTCGAAAATCTTTTCTTCGGCAGCCGAGCCCTCGTCGAAGAAAAGGTCCCCGGCAGCCGAGCCCTCGTCGAAAATCTTTTCTTCGGCAGCCGAGCCCTCGTCGAAAACCTTTTCTTCGGCAGCCGAGCCCTCGTCGAAGAAAGGGTCCCCGGCAGCCGAGCCCTCGTCGAAGAAAAGGTCCCCGGCAGCCGAGCCCTCGTCGAAGAAAAGGTCCCCGGCAGCCGAGCCCTCGTCGAAGAAAAGGTCCCCGGCAGCCGAGCCCTCGTCGAAGAAAAGGTCCCCGGCAGCCGAGCCCTCGTCGAAAATCTTTTCTTCGGCAGCCGAGCCCTCGTCGAAGAAAAGGTCCCCGGCAGCCGAGCCCTCGTCGAAAATCTTTTCTTCGGCAGCCGAGCCCTCGCCGAAGAAAAGGTCCCCGGCAGCCGAGCCCTCGTCGAAAATCTTTTCTTCGGCAGCCGAGCCCTCGTCGAAGAAAAGGTCCCCGGCAGCCGAGCCCTCGTCGAAGAAAAGGTCCCCGGCAGCCGATCCCTCGTCGAAGAAAAGGTCCCCGGCAGCCGAGCCCTCGTCGAAGAAAAGGTCCCCAGTAGCCGAGCCCTCGTCGAAGAAAAGGTCCCCGGCAGCCGAGCCCTCGTCGAAGAAAAGGTCCCCGGCAGCCGAGCCCTCGTCGAAGAAAAGGTCCCCGGCAGCCGAGCCCTCGTCGCAAATTTTATCTTAGACAGCCGAGCCTTCGTCGAAGAAAAGGTCCCCGGCAGCCGAGCACTCCTTGAAAAATTTTCTTCGGCAGCCGAGCCCTCGTCGAAGAAAAGGTCCCCGGCAGCCGAGCCCTCGTCGAAGAAAAGGTCCCCGGCAGCCGAGCCCTCGTCGAAGAAAAGGTCCCCGGCAGATGAGCCCTCGTCGAAAAATTTTCTTCAGCAGCCGAGCCCTCGTCGAAGAAAAGGTACCCGGCAGCCGAGCCCTTGTCGCAAATTTTGTCTTAGACAGCCGAGCCCTCGTCGAAGAAAAGGTCCCCGGCAGCAGAGCCCTCGTCGAAGAAAAGGTCCCCGGCAGCCGAGCCCTCGTCAAAGAAAAGGTCCCCGGCAGCCGAGCCCTCGTCGAAGAAAAGGTCCCCGGCAGCCGAGCCCTCGTCGAAGAAAAGGTCCCGGGCAGCCGAGCCCTCGTCGAAGAAAAGGTCCCCGGCAGCCGAGCCCTCGTCGAAGAAAAGGTCCCCGGCAGCCGAGCCCTCGTCGAAGAAAAGGTCCCCGGCAGCCGAGCCCTCGTCGAAGAAAAGGTTCCCGGCAGCCCTCGTCGAAGAAAAGGTCCCCGGCAGCCGAGCCCTCGTCGAAGAAAAGGTCCCCGGCAGCCGAGCCCTCGTCGAAGAAAAGGTCCCCGGCAGCCGAGCCCTCGTCGAAGAAAAGGTCCCCGGCAGCCGAGCCCTCGTCGAAGAAAAGGTCCCCGGCAGCCGAGCCCTCGTCGAAGTAAAGGTCCCCGGCAGCCGAGCCCTCGTCGAAGAAAAGGTTCCCGGCAGCCCTCGTCGAAGAAAAGGTCCCCGGCAGCCGAGCCCTCGTCGAAGAAAAGGTCCCCGGCAGCCGAGCCCTCGTCGAAGAAAAGGTCCCCGGCAGCCGAGCCCTCGTCGAAGAAAAGGTCCCCGGCAGCCGAGCCCTCGTCGAAGAAAAGGTCCCCGGCAGCCGAGCCCTCGTCGAAGAAAAGGTCCCCGGCAGCCGAGCCCTCGTCGAAGAAAAGGTCCCCGGCAGCCGAGCCCTCGTCGAAAATCTTTTCCCCGGCAGCCGAGCCCTCGTCGAAGAAAAGGTCCCCGGCAGCCGAGCCCTCGTCGAAGAAAAGGTCCCCGGCAGCCGAGCCCTCGTCGAAAATCTTTTCTTCCGCAGCCGAGCCCTCGTCGAAGAAAAGGTCCCCGGCAGCCGAGCCCTCGTCGAAAATCTTTTCTTCGGCAGCCGAGCCCTCGTCGAAAACCTTTTATTCGGCAGCCGAGCCCTCTTCGAAGAAAGGGTCCCCGGCAGCCGAGCCCTCGTCGAAGAAAAGGTCCCCGGCAGCCGAGCCCTCGTCGAAGAAAAGGTCCCCGGCAGCCGAGCCCTCGTCGAAGAAAAGGTCCCCGGCAGCCGAGCCCTCGTCGAAAATCTTTTCTTCGGCAGCCGAGCCCTCGTCGAAGAAAAGGTCCCCGGCAGCCGAGCCCTCGTCGAAAATCTTTTCTTCGGCAGCCGAGCCCTCGTCGAAGAAAAGGTCCCCGGCAGCCGAGCCCTCGTCGAAAATCTTTTCTTCGGCAGCCGAGCCCTCGTCGAAAACCTTTTCTTCGGCAGCCGAGCCCTCGTCGAAGAAAGGGTCCCCGGCAGCCGAGCCCTCGTCGAAGAAAAGGTCCCCGGCAGCCGAGCCCTCGTCGAAGAAAAGGTCCCCGGCAGCCGAGCCCTCGTCGAAGAAAAGGTCCCCGGCAGCCGAGCCCTCGTCGAAGAAAAGGTCCGCGGCAGCCGAGCCCTCGTCGAAGAAAAGGTCCCCGGCAGCCGAGCCCTCGTCGAAGAAAAGGTCCCCGGCAGCCGAGCCCTCGTCGAAAATCTTTTCTTCGGCAGCCGAGCCCTCGTCGAAGAAAAGGTCCCCGGCAGCCGAGCCCTCGTCGAAAATCTTTTCTTCGGCAGCCGAGCCCTCGTCGAAGAAAAGGTCCCCCGGCACCCGAGCCCTCGTCGAAAATCTTTTCTTCGGCAGCCGAGCCCTCGTCGAAGAAAAGGTCCCCGGCAGCCGAGCCCTCGTCGAAGAAAAGGACCCCGGCAGCCGAGCCCTCGTCGAAGAAAATTCCCCGGCAGCCGAGCCCTCGTCGAAGAAAAGGTCCCCGGCAGCCGAGCCCTCGTCGAAGAAAAGGTCCCCGGCAGCCGAGCCCTCGTCGAAGAAAAGGTCCCCGGCAGCCGAGCCCTCGTCGAAGAAAAGGTCCCCGGCAGCCGAGCCCTCGTCGAAGAAAAGGTCCCCGGCAGCCGAGCCCTCGTCGAAGAAAAGGTCCCCGGCAGCCGAGCCCTCGTCGAAAATCTTTTCTTCGGCAGCCGAGCCCTCGTCGAAGAAAAGGTCCCCGGCAGCCGAGCCCTCGTCGAAAATCTTTTCTTCGGCAGCCGAGCCCTCGTCGAAGAAAAGGTCCCCGGCAGCCGAGCCCTCGTCGAAAATCTTTTCTTCGGCAGCCGAGCCCTCGTCGAAGAAAAGGTCCCCGGCAGCCGAGCCCTCGTCGAAGAAAAGGTCCCCGGCAGCCGAGCCCTCGTCGAAGAAAAGGTCCCCGGCAGCCGAGCCCTCGTCGAAGAAAAGGTCCCCGGCAGCCGAGCCCTCGTCGAAGAAAAGGTCCCCGGCAGCCGAGCCCTCGTCGAAGAAAAGGTCCCCGGCAGCCGAGCCCTCGTCGAAGAAAAGGTCCCCGGCAGCCGAGCCCTCGTCGCAAATTTTATCTTAGACAGCCGAGCCTTCGTCGAAGAAAAGGTCCCCGGCAGCCGAGCACTCCTTGAAATATTTTCTTCGGCAGCCGAGCCCTCGTCGAAGAAAAGGTCCCCGGCAGCCGAGCCCTCGTCGAAGAAAAGGTCCCCGGCAGCCGAGCCCTCGTCGAAGAAAAGGTCCCCGGCAGCCGAGCCCTCGTCGAAGAAAAGGTCCCCGGCAGATGAGCCCTCGTCGAAAAATTTTCTTCAGCAGCCGAGCCCTCGTCGAAGAAAAGGTACCCGGCAGCCGAGCCCTTGTCGCAAATTTTGTCTTAGACAGCCGAACCCTCGTCGAAGAAAAGGTCCCCGGCAGCCGAGCCCTCGTCGAAGAAAAGGTCCCCGGCAGCCGAGCCCTCGTCGAAGAAAAGGTCCCCGGCAGCCGAGCCCTCGTCGAAGAAAAGGTCCCCGGCAGCCGAGCCCTCGTCGAAGAAAAGGTCCCCGGCAGCCGAGCCCTCGTCGAAGAAAAGGTCCCCGGCAGCCGAGCCCTCGTCGAAGAAAAGGTCCCCGGCAGCCGAGCCCTCGTCGAAGAAAAGGTCCCGGGCAGCCGAGCCCTCGTCGAAGAAAAGGTCCCCGGCAGCCGAGCCCTCGTCGAAGAAAAGGTCCCCGGCAGCCGAGCCCTCGTCGAAGAAAAGGTCCCCGGCAGCCGAGCCCTCGTCGAAGAAAAGGTCCCCGGCAGCCGAGCCCTCGTCGAAGAAAAGGTCCCCGGCAGCCGAGCCCTCGTCGAAGAAAAGGTCCCCGGCAGCCGAGCCCCCGTCGAAGTAAAGGTCCCCGGCAGCCGAGCCCTCGTCGAAGAAAAGGTTCCCGGCAGCCCTCGTCGAAGAAAAGGTCCCCGGCAGCCGAGCCCTCGTCGAAGAAAAGGTCCCCGGCAGCCGAGCCCTCGTCGAAGAAAAGGTCCCCGGCAGCCGAGCCCTCGTCGAAGAAAAGGTCCCCGGCAGCCGAGCCCTCGTCGAAGAAAAGGTCCCCGGCAGCCGAGCCCTCGTCGAAGAAAAGGTCCCCGGCAGCCGAGCCCTCGTCGAAGAAAAGGTCCCCGGCAGCCGAGCCCTCGTCGAAGAAAAGGTCCCCGGCAGCCGAGCCCTCGTCGAAGAAAAGGTCCCCGGCAGCCGAGCCCTCGTCGAAGAAAAGGTCCGCGGCAGCCGAGCCCTCGTCGAAAAAAAGGTCCCCGGCAGCCGAGCCCTCGTCGAAGAAAAGGTCCCCGGCAGCCGAGCCCTCGTCGAAAATCTTTTCTTCCGCAGCCGAGCCCTCGTCGAAGAAAAGGTCCCCGGCAGCCGAGCCCTCGTCGAAAATCTTTTCTTCGGCAGCCGAGCCCTCGTCGAAAACCTTTTCTTCGGCAGCCGAGCCCTCGTCGAAGAAAGGGTCCCCGGCAGCCGAGCCCTCGTCGAAGAAAAGGTCCCCGGCAGCCGAGCCCTCGTCGAAGAAAAGGTCCCCGGCAGCCGAGCCCTCGTCGAAGAAAAGGTCCCCGGCAGCCGAGCCCTCGTCGAAAATCTTTTCTTCGGCAGCCGAGCCCTCGTCGAAGAAAAGGTCCCCGGCAGCCGAGCCCTCGTCGAAAATCTTTTCTTCGGCAGCCGAGCCCTCGTCGAAGAAAAGGTCCCCGGCAGCCGAGCCCTCGTCGAAAATCTTTTCTTCGGCAGCCGAGCCCTCGTCGAAAACCTTTTCTTCGGCAGCCGAGCCCTCGTCGAAGAAAGGGTCCCCGGCAGCCGAGCCCTCGTCGAAGAAAAGGTCCCCGGCAGCCGAGCCCTCGTCGAAGAAAAGGTCCCCGGCAGCCGAGCCCTCGTCGAAGAAAAGGTCCCCGGCAGCCGAGCCCTCGTCGAAGAAAAGGTCCGCGGCAGCCGAGCCCTCGTCGAAGAAAAGGTCCCCGGCAGCCGAGCCCTCGTCGAAGAAAAGGTCCCCGGCAGCCGAGCCCTCGTCGAAAATCTTTTCTTCGGCAGCCGAGCCCTCGTCGAAGAAAAGGTCCCCGGCAGCCGAGCCCTCGTCGAAAATCTTTTCTTCGGCAGCCGAGCCCTCGTCGAAGAAAAGGTCCCCGGCACCCGAGCCCTCGTCGAAAATCTTTTCTTCGGCAGCCGAGCCCTCGTCGAAGAAAAGGTCCCCGGCAGCCGAGCCCTCGTCGAAGAAAAGGACCCCGGCAGCCGAGCCCTCGTCGAAGAAAATTCCCCGGCAGCCGAGCCCTCGTCGAAGAAAAGGTCCCCGGCAGCCGAGCCCTCGTCGAAGAAAAGGTACCCGGCAGCCGAGCCCTCGTCGAAGAAAAGGTCCCCGGCAGCCGAGCCCTCGTCGAAGAAAAGGTCCCCGGCAGCCGAGCCCTCGTCGAAGAAAAGGTCCCCGGCAGCCGAGCCCTCGTCGAAGAAAAGGTCCCCGGCAGCCGAGCCCTCGTCGAAGAAAAGGTCCCCGGCAGCCGAGCCCTCGTCGAAGAAAAGGTCCCCGGCAGCCGAGCCCTCGTCGAAAATCTTTTCTTCGGCAGCCGAGCCCTCGTCGAAAACCTTTTCTTCGGCAGCCGAGCCCTCGTCGAAGAAAGGGTCCCTGGCAGCCGAGCCCTCGTCGAAGAAAAGGTCCCCGGCAGCCGAGCCCTCGTCGAAGAAAAGGTCCCCGGCAGCCGAGCCCTCGTCGAAGAAAAGGTCCCCGGCAGCCGAGCCCTCGTCGAAGAAAAGGTCCCCGGCAGCCGAGCCCTCGTCGAAAATCTTTTCTTCGGCAGCCGAGCCCTCGTCGAAGAAAAGGTCCCCGGCAGCCGAGCCCTCGTCGAAAATCTTTTCTTCGGCAGCCGAGCCCTCGTCGAAGAAAAGGTCCCCGGCAGCCGAGCCCTCGTCGAAAATCTTTTCTTCGGCAGCCGAGCCCTCGTCGAAAACCTTTTCTTCGGCAGCCGAGCCCTCGTCGAAGAAAGGGTCCCCGGCAGCCGAGCCCTCGTCGAAGAAAAGGTCCCCGGCAGCCGAGCCCTCGTCGAAGAAAAGGTCCCCGGCAGCCGAGCCCTCGTCGAAGAAAAGGTCCCCGGCAGCCGAGCCCTCGTCGAAGAAAAGGTCCCCGGCAGCCGAGCCCTCGTCGAAGAAAAGGTCCCCGGCAGCCGAGCCCTCGTCGAAGAAAAGGTCCCCGGCAGCCGAGCCCTCGTCGAAAATCTTTTCTTCGGCAGCCGAGCCCTCGTCAAAGAAAAGGTCCCCGGCAGCCGAGCCCTCGTCGAAAATCTTTTCTTCGGCAGCCGAGCCCTCGTCGAAGAAAAGGTCCCCGGCAGCCGAGCCCTCGTCGAAAATCTTTTCTTCGGCAGCCGAGCCCTCGTCGAAGAAAAGGTCCCCGGCAGCCGAGCCCTCGTCGAAGAAAAGGTCCCCGGCAGCCGAGCCCTCGTCGAAGAAAACGTCCCCGGCAGCCGAGCCCTCGTCGAAGAAAAGGTCCCCGGCAGCCGAGCCCTCGTCGAAGAAAAGGTCCCCGGCAGCCGAGCCCTCGTCGAAGAAAAGGTCCCCGGCAGCCGAGCCCTCGTCGAAGAAAAGGTCCCCGGCAGCCGAGCCCTCGTCGCAAATTTTATCTTAGACAGCCGAGCCTTCGTCGAAGAAAAGGTCCCCGGCAGCCGAGCACTCCTTGAAAAATTTTCTTCGGCAGCCGAGCCCTCGTCGAAGAAAAGGTCCCCGGCAGCCGAGCCCTCGTCGAAGAAAAGGTCCCCGGCAGCCGAGCCCTCGTCGAAAATCTTTTCTTCGGCAGCCGAGCCCTCGTCGAAGAAAAGGTCCCCGGCAGCCGAGCCCTCGTCGAAAATCTTTTCTTCGGCAGCCGAGCCCTCGTCGAAGAAAAGGTCCCCGGCACCCGAGCCCTCGTCGAAAATCTTTTCTTCGGCAGCCGAGCCCTCGTCGAAGAAAAGGTCCCCGGCAGCCGAGCCCTCGTCGAAGAAAAGGTCCCCGGCAGCCGAGCCCTCGTCGAAGAAAATTCCCCGGCAGCCGAGCCCTCGTCGAAGAAAAGGTCCCCGGCAGCCGAGCCCTCGTCGAAGAAAAGGTCCCCGGCAGCCGAGCCCTCGTCGAAGAAAAGGTCCCCGGCAGCCGAGCCCTCGTCGAAGAAAAGGTCCCCGGCAGCCGAGCCCTCGTCGAAGAAAAGGTCCCCGGCAGCCGAGCCCTCGTCGAAAATCTTTTCTTCGGCAGCCGAGCCCTCGTCAAAGAAAAGGTCCCCGGCAGCCGAGCCCTCGTCGAAAATCTTTTCTTCGGCAGCCGAGCCCTCGTCGAAGAAAAGGTCCCCGGCAGCCGAGCCCTCGTCGAAAATCTTTTCTTCGGCAGCCGAGCCCTCGTCGAAGAAAAGGTCCCCGGCAGCCGAGCCCTCGTCGAAAATCTTTTCTTCGGCAGCCGAGCCCTCGTCGAAGAAAAGGTCCCCGGCAGCCGAGCCCTCGTCGAAGAAAAGGACCCCGGCAGCCGAGCCCTCGTCGAAGAAAATTCCCCGGCAGCCGAGCCCTCGTCGAAGAAAAGGTCCCCGGCAGCCGAGCCCTCGTCGAAGAAAAGGTCCCCGGCAGCCGAGCCCTCGTCGAAGAAAAGGTCCCGGCAGCCGAGCCCTCGTCGAAGAAAAGGTCCCCGGCAGCCGAGCCCTCGTCGAAGAAAAGGTCCCCGGCAGCCGAGCCCTCGTCGAAGAAAAGGTCCCCGGCAGCCGAGCCCTCGTCGAAGAAAAGGTCCCCGGCAGCCGAGCCCTCGTCGAAAATCTTTTCTTCGGCAGCCGAGCCCTCGTCGAAAACCTTTTCTTCGGCAGCCGAGCCCTCGTCGAAGAAAGGGTCCCCGGCAGCCGAGCCCTCGTCGAAGAAAAGGTCCCCGGCAGCCGAGCCCTCGTCGAAGAAAAGGTCCCCGGCAGCCGAGCCCTCGTCGAAGAAAAGGTCCCCGGCAGCCGAGCCCTCGTCGAAAATCTTTTCTTCGGCAGCCGAGCCCTCGTCGAAGAAAAGGTCCCCGGCAGCCGAGCCCTCGTCGAAAATCTTTTCTTCGGCAGCCGAGCCCTCGTCGAAGAAAAGGTCCCCGGCAGCCGAGCCCTCGTCGAAAATCTTTTCTTCGGCAGCCGAGCCCTCGTCGAAAACCTTTTCTTCGGCAGCCGAGCCCTCGTCGAAGAAAGGGTCCCCGGCAGCCGAGCCCTCGTCGAAGAAAAGGTCCCCGGCAGCCGAGCCCTCGTCGAAGAAAAGGTCCCCGGCAGCCGAGCCCTCGTCGAAGAAAAGGTCCCCGGCAGCCGAGCCCTCGTCGAAGAAAAGGTCCCCGGCAGCCGAGCCCTCGTCGAAGAAAAGGTCCCCGGCAGCCGAGCCCTCGTCGAAAATCTTTTCTTCGGCAGCCGAGCCCTCGTCAAAGAAAAGGTCCCCGGCAGCCGAGCCCTCGTCGAAAATCTTTTCTTCGGCAGCCGAGCCCTCGTCGAAGAAAAGGTCCCCGGCAGCCGAGCCCTCGTCGAAAATCTTTTCTTCGGCAGCCGAGCCCTCGTCGAAGAAAAGGTCCCCGGCAGCCGAGCCCTCGTCGAAGAAAAGGTCCCCGGCAGCCGAGCCCTCGTCGAAGAAAAGGTCCCCGGCAGCCGAGCCCTCGTCGAAGAAAAGGTCCCCGGCAGCCGAGCCCTCGTCGAAGAAAAGGTCCCCGGCAGCCGAGCCCTCGTCGAAGAAAAGGTCCCCGGCAGCCGAGCCCTCGTCGCAAATTTTATCTTAGACAGCCGAGCCTTCGTCGAAGAAAAGGTCCCCGGCAGCCGAGCACTCCTTGAAAAATTTTCTTCGGCAGCCGAGCCCTCGTCGAAGAAAAGGTCCCCGGCAGCCGAGCCCTCGTCGAAGAAAAGGTCCCCGGCAGCCGAGCCCTCGTCGAAGAAAAGGTCCCCGGCAGATGAGCCCTCGTCGAAAAATTTTCTTCAGCAGCCGAGCCCTCGTCGAAGAAAAGGTACCCGGCAGCCGAGCCCTTGTCGCAAATTTTGTCTTAGACAGCCGAGCCCTCGTCGAAGAAAAGGTCCCCGGCAGCCGAGCCCTCGTCGAAGAAAAGGTCCCCGGCAGCCGAGCCCTCGTCGAAGAAAAGGTCCCCGGCAGCCGAGCCCTCGTCGAAGAAAAGGTCCCCGGCAGCCGAGCCCTCGTCGAAGAAAAGGTCCCCGGCAGCCGAGCCCTCGTCGAAGAAAAGGTCCCGGGCAGCCGAGCCCTCGTCGAAGAAAAGGTCCCCGGCAGCCGAGCCCTCGTCGAAGAAAAGGTCCCCGGCAGCCGAGCCCTCGTCGAAGAAAAGGTCCCCGGCAGCCGAGCCCTCGTCGAAGAAAAGGTCCCCGGCAGCCGAGCCCTCGTCGAAGAAAAGGTTCCCGGCAGCCCTCGTCGAAGAAAAGGTCCCCGGCAGCCGAGCCCTCGTCGAAGAAAAGGTCCCCGGCAGCCGAGCCCTCGTCGAAGAAAAGGTCCCCGGCAGCCGAGCCCTCGTCGAAGAAAAGGTCCCCGGCAGCCGAGCCCTCGTCGAAGAAAAGGTCCCCGGCAGCCGAGCCCTCGTCGAAGAAAAGGTCCCCGGCAGCCGAGCCCTCGTCGAAGTAAAGGTCCCCGGCAGCCGAGCCCTCGTCGAAAAAAGGTTCCATGCAGCCCTCGTCGAAGAAAAGGTCCCCGGCAGCCGAGCCCTCGTCGAAGAAAAGGTCCCCGGCAGCCGAGCCCTCGTCGAAGAAAAGGTCCCCGGCAGCCGAGCCCTCGTCGAAGAAAAGGTCCCCGGCAGCCGAGCCCTCGTCGAAGAAAAGGTCCCCGGCAGCCGAGCCCTCGTCGAAGAAAAGGTCCGCGGCAGCCGAGCCCTCGTCGAAGAAAAGGTCCCCGGCAGCCGAGCCCTCGTCGAAGAAAAGGTCCCCGGCAGCCGAGCCCTCGTCGAAGAAAAGGTCCCCGGCAGCCGAGCCCTCGTCGAAGAAAAGGTCCCCGGCAGCCGAGCCCTCGTCGAAGAAAAGGTCCCCGGCAGCCGAGCCCTCGTCGAAGAAAAGGTCCCCGGCAGCCGAGCCCTCGTCAAAGAAAATTTGCCCGGCAGCCGAGCCCTCGTCAAAGAAAATTTGCCCGGCAGCCGAGCCCTCGTCGAAGAAAAGGTCCCCGGTATCCGAGCCCTCGTCGAAGAAAAGGTCCCCGGCAGCCGAGCCCTCGTCGAAGAAAAGGTCCCCGGCAGCCGAGCCCTCGTCGAAGAAAAGGTCCGCGGCAGCCGAGCCCTCGTCGAAGAAAAGGTCCCCGGCAGCCGAGCCCTCGTCGAAGAAAAGGTCCCCGGCAGCCGAGCCCTCGTCGAAGAAAAGGTCCCCGGCAGCCGAGCCCTCGTCGAAGAAAAGGTCCCCGGCAGCCGAGCCCTCGTCGAAGAAAAGGTCCCCGGCAGCCGAGCCCTCGTCGAAGAAAAGGTCCCCGGCAGCCGAGCCCTCGTCAAAGAAAATTTGCCCGGCAGCCGAGCCCTCGTCAAAGAAAATTTGCCCGGCAGCCGAGCCCTCGTCGAAGAAAAGGTCCCCGGTATCCGAGCCCTCGTCGAAGAAAAGGTCCCCGGCAGCCGAGCCCTCGTCGAAAATTTATTCTTCGGCAGCCGAACCCTCGTCGAAGAAAAGGTACCCGGCAGCCGAGCCCTCGACGAAGAAAAGGACGTCGGCAGCCGAGCCCTCGTCGAAAATTTTGTCTTAGACAGCTGAGCCCTCGTCGAAGAAAAGGTCCCCGGCAGCTGAGCCCTCGTCGAAGAAAAGTTGCCCGACAGCCGAGCCCTCGTCAAAGAAAAGTTGCCCGGCAGCCGAGCCCTCGTCAAAGAAAAGTTGCCCGGCAGCCGAGACCTCGTCAAAGAAAAGTTGCCCGGCAGCCGAGCCCTCGTCAAAGAAAAGTTGCCCGGCAGCCAAGCCCTCGACGAAGAAAAGGACCCCGGCAGCCGAGCCCTCGTCGAATATTTTTTCTTCGGCAGCCGAGCCCTCGTCGAAGAAAAGGTCCCCGGCAGCCGAGCCCTCGTCGAAGAAAAGGTCCCCGGCAGCCGAGCCCTCGTCGAAGAAAAGGTCCCCGGCAGCCGAGCCCTCGTCGAAGAAAAGGTCCCCGGCAGCCGAGCCCTCGTCGAAGAAAAGGTCCCCGGCAGCCGAGCCCTCGTCGAAGAAAAAAGGTCCCCGGCAGCCGAGCCCTCGTCGAAGAAAAGGTCCCCGGCAGCCGAGCCCTCGTCGAAGAAAAGGTGCCCGGCAGCCGAGCCCTCGTCGAAGAAAAGGTGCCCGGCAGCCGAGCCCTCGTCGAAGAAAAGGTGCCCGGCAGCCGAGCCCTCGTCGAAGAAAAGGTCCCCGGCAGCCGAGCCCTCGTCGAAGAAAAGGTCCCCGGCAGCCGAGCCTTCGTCGAAGAAAATTTGCCCGGCAGCCGAGCCCTCGTTGAAAATCTTTTCTTCGGCAGCCGAGTCTTCTTCGAAGGAAAAATCCCCAGCAGCCGAGCACTCGTCGAAAAATTTTCTTCAGCAACCGAGCCCTAATCGAAGAAAAGGTCCCCGGCAGCCGAGCCCTTGTCGAAGAAAAGGTCCCCGGCAGCCGAGCCCTCGTCGAAAATCTTTTCTTCGGCAGCCGAGTCTTCTTCGAAGAAAAAGACCCCGGCAGCCGAGCACTCGTCGTAAAATTTTCTTCAGCAACCGAGCCCTAATCGAAGAAAAGGTCCCCGGCAGCCGAGACCTCGTCGAAGAAAAGGTCCCCGGCAGCCGAGCCCTCATCGAAAAAAAGGTTCCCGGCAGCCCTCGTCGAAGAAAAGGTCCCCGGTAGCCGAGCCCTGGTCGAAGAAGAGGTTCCCCGGCAGCCGAGCCCTCGTCAAAGAAAAGGTGCCCGGCAGCCGAGCCCTCGTCGAAGAAAAGGTCACCAGCAGCCGAGCCCTCATCGAAAAACTTTCTTCAGCAGCCCAGCCCTCGTCGAAGAAAAGGTCCCCGGCAGCCGAGCACTCGACGAAAATTTTTTCTTCGGCAGCCGAGCAGTTGTCGAATAAAAGGTCCCTTGCAGCCGATCCTTCGTCGAAGAAAAGTACCCCGGCAGCCGATCCTTCGTCGAAGAAAAGGTCCCCGGCAGCTGAGCCCTCGTTGAAGAAAAGGTCCCCGGCAGCCGAGCCCTCGTCGAAAATTTTTTCTTCGGCAGCCGAGCCCACATCGAAAAAAAAGAACCCAGCCGCCGAGCCGTCTTCGAAGAAAAGGTCCCCGGCAGACGAGGCTTCGTCAAAAATTTTATCTTAGGCAGCCGAGCCCTCGTCGCAGAAGAAGGCCCCGGCAGCCGAGCCATCATCGCAGAAGAGGTCCCCGGCAGCCGAGCCCTCGTCAAAGAAAAGGTCCCCGGCAGCCGAGCCCTCGTCGAAGAAAAGGTCCCCGGCAGCCGAGCCCTCGTCGAAGAAAAGGTCCCCGGCAGCCGAGCCCTCGTCGAAGAAAAGGTCCCCGGCAGCCGAGCCCTCGTCGAAGAAAAGGTCCCCGGCAGCCGAGCCCTCGTCGAAGAAAAGGTCCCCGGCAGCCGAGCCCTCGTCGAAGAAAAGGTCCCCAGCAGCTGAGCTCTCGTCGAAGAAAGGGTCCCCAGCAGCCGAGCACTCGTCGAAAAATTTTCTTCAGCAACCGAGCCCTAATCGAAGAAAAGGTCCCCGGCAGCCGAGCCCTTGTCGAAGAAAAGGTCCCCGGCAGCCGAGCCCTCGTCGAAAATCTTTTCTTCGGCAGCCGAGTCTTCTTCGAAGGAAAAGACCCCGGCAGCCGAGCACTCGTCGTAAAATTTTCTTCAGCAACCGAGCCCTAATCGAAGAAAAGGTCCCCGGCAGCAGAGACCTCGTCGAAGAAAAGGTCCCCGGCAGCCGAGCCCTCATCGAAAAAAAGGTTCCCGGCAGCCCTCGTCGAAGAAAAGGTCCCCGGTAGCCGAGCCCTGGTCGAAGAAGACGTTCCCCGGCAGCCGAGCCCTCGTCAAAGAAAAGGTCCCCGGCAGGCGAGCCCTCGTCGAAGAAAAGGTCCCCGGCAGCCAAGCCCGCGACGAAGAAAAGGTACCCGGCAGCCAAGCCCTCGTCGAAAATTTTGTCTTAGACAGACGAGCCTTCGTCGAAGAAAAGGTCCCCGGCAGCCGAGCCCTCGTTGAAAATTTTTTCTTTGGCAGCCGAGCCCTCATCGAAGAAAAGGTACCCGGCAGCCGAGCCCTCGTCGAAGAAAAGGTCCCCGGCAGCCGAGCCCTCTTCGAAGAAAAGGTCCCGGGAAGCCGAGCATTCGTCGAAAAATTTTCTTCAGCAGCCGAGCCCTCGTCGAAAATTTTTTTTCGGCAGCCGAGCCCTGGTCGAAGAAAAGGTCCCCGGCAGCCGAGCCCTCGTCGAAAATAAGGTCCCCAGCAGCCGAGCCCTCGTCGAAAAAAAGGTTCCCGGCAGCCCTCGTCGAAGAAAAGGTCCCCGGCAGCCGAGCCCTTGTCGCAAATTTTGTCTTAGACAGCCGAGCCTTCATCGAAGAAAAGGTCCCCGGCAGCCGAGCACTCCTTGAAAATTTTTTCTTCGGCAGCCGAGCCCTCGTCGAAGAAAAGGTACCCGGCAGCCAAGCCCGCGACGAAGAAAAGGTACCCGGCAGCCAAGCCCGCGACGAAGAAAAGGTACCCGGCAGCCAAGCCCTCGTCGAAAATTTTGTCTTAGACAGTGAGCCTTCGTCGAAGAAAAGGACCCCGGCAGCCGAGCCCTCGTCGAAGAAAAGGTCCCCGGCAGCCGAGCCCTCGTCGAAGAAAAGGTCCCCGGCAGCCGAGCCCTCGTCGAAGAAAAGGTCCCGGGCAGCCGAGCCCTCGTCGAAGAAAAGGTCCCCGGCAGCCGAGCCCTCGTCGAAGAAAAGGTCCCCGGCAGCCGAGCCCTCGTCGAAGAAAAGGTCCCCGGCAGCCGAGCCCTCGTCGAAGAAAAGGTCCCCGGCAGCCGAGCCCTCGTCGAAGAAAAGGTCCCCGGCAGCCGAGCCCTCGTCGAAGAAAAGGTCCCCGGCAGCCGAGCCCTCGTCGAAGAAAAGGTCCCCGGCAGCCGAGCCCTCGTCGAAGAAGAGGTCCCTGGCAGCCGAGCCCTCGTCGAAGAAAAGGTCCCCGGCAGCCGAGCCCTCGTCGAAGAAAAGGTCCCCGGCAGCCGAGCCCTCGTCGAAGAAAAGGTCCCCGGCAGCCGAGCCCTCGTCGAAGAAAATTTGCCCGGCAGCCGAGCCCTCGTCGAAGAAAAGGTCCCCGGTATCCGAGCCCTCGTCGAAGAAAAGGTCCCCGGCAGCCGAGCCCTCGTCGAAAATTTATTCTTCGGCAGCCGAACCCTCGTCGAAGAAAAGGTACCCGGCAGCCGAGCCCTCGACGAAGAAAAGGACGTCGGCAGCTGAGCCCTCGTCGAAAATTTTGTCTTAGACAGCTGAGCCCTCGTCGAAGAAAAGGTCCCCGGCAGCCGAGCCCTCGTCAAAGAAAAGTTGCCCGGCAGCCGAGCCCTCGTCAAAGAAAAGTTGCCCGGCAGCCGAGCCCTCGTCAAAGAAAAGTTGCCCGGCAGCCGAGCCCTCGACGAAGAAAAGGACCCCGGCAGCCGAGCCCTCGTCGAAAACTTTTTTCTTCGGCAGCCGAGCCCTCATCGAAGAAAAGGTCCCCGGCAGCCGAGCCCTCGTCGAAGAAAAGGTCCCCGGCAGCCGAGCCCTCGTCGAAGAAAAGGTCCCCGGCAGCCGAGCCCTCGTCGAAGAAAAGGTCCCCGGCAGCCGAGCCCTCGTCGAAGAAAAGGTCCCCGGCAGCCGAGCCCTCGTCGAAGAAAAAAGGTCCCCGGCAGCCGAGCCCTCGTCGAAGAAAAGGTCCCCGGCAGCCGAGCCCTCGTCGAAGAAAAGGTCCCCGGCAGCCGAGCCCTCGTCGAAGAAAAGGTCCCCGGCAGCCGAGGCCTCGTCGAAGAAAAGGTCCCCGGCAGCCGAGCCCTCGTCGAAGAAAAGGTCCCCGGCAGCCGAGCCCTCGTCGAAGAAAAGGTCCCCGGCAGCCGAGCCCTCGTCGAAGAAAAGTTCCCCGGCAGCCGAGCCCTCATCGAAAAAAAGGTTCCCGGCAGCCCTCGTCGAAGAAAAGGTCCCCAGTAGCCGAGCCGTGGTCGAAGAAGAGGTTCCCCGGCAGCCGACCCCTCGTCAAAGAAAAGGTGCCCGGCAGCCGAGCCCTCGTCGAAGAAAAGGTCCCCGGCAGCCGAGCCCTCGTCGAAGAAAAGGTCCCCGGCAGCCGAGCCCTCGTCGAAGAAAAGGTCCCCGGCAGCCGAGCCTTCGTCGAAGAAAATTTGCCCGGCAGCCGAGCCCTCGTTGAAAATCTTTTCTTCGGCAGCCGAGTCTTCTTCGAAGGAAAAATCCCCAGCAGCCGAGCACTCGTCGTAAAATTTTCTTCAGCAACCGAGCCCTAATCGAAGAAAAGGTCCCCGGCAGCCGAGACCTCGTCGAAGAAAAGGTCCCCGGCAGCCGAGCCCTGGTCGAAGAAGAGGTTCCCCGGCAGCCGAGCCCTTGTCGAAGAAAAGGTCCCCGGCAGCCGAGCCCTCGTCGAAGAAAAGGTCACCAGCAGCCGAGCCCTCATCGAAAAACTTTCTTCAGCAGCCCAGCCCTCGTCGAAGAAAAGGTCCCCGGCAGCCGAGCACTCGTCGAAAATTTTTTCTTCGGCAGCCGAGCACTTGTCGAATAAAAGGTCCCTTGCAGCCGATCCTTCGTCGAAGAAAAGTACCCCGGCAGCCGATCCTTCGTCGAAGAAAAGGTCCCCGGCAGCTGAGCCCTCGTTGAAGAAAAGGTCCCCGGCAGCCGAGCCCTCGTCGAAAATTTTTTCTTCGGCAGCCGAGCCCACATCGAAAAAAAAGAACCCAGCCGCCGAGCCGTCTTCGAAGAAAAGGTCCCCGGCAGACGAGGATTCGTCAAAAATTTTATCTTAGGCAGCCGAGCCCTCGTCGCAGAAGAAGGCCCCGGCAGCCGAGCCATCATCGCAGAAGAGGTCCCCGGCAGCCGAGCCCTCGTCGAAGAAAAGGTCCCCGGCAGCCGAGCCCTCGTCGAAGAAAAGGTCCCCGGCAGCCGAGCCCTCGTCGAAGAAAAGGTCCCCGGCAGCCGAGCCCTCGTCGAAGAAAAGGTCCCCGGCAGCCGAGCCCTCATCGAAGAAAAGGTCCCCGGCAGCCGAGCCCTCGTCGAAGAAAAGGTCCCCGGCAGCCGAGACCTCGTCGAAGAAAAGGTCCCCGGCAGCCGAGCCCTCATCGAAGAAAAGCTCCCCGGCAGCCGAGCCCTCGTCGAAGAAAAGGTCCCCGGCAGCCGAGCCCTCGTCGAAGAAAAGGTCCCCGGCAGCCGAGCCCTCGTCGAAGAAAAGGTCCCCGGCAGCCGAGCCCTCGTCGAAGAAAAGGTCCCCGGCAGCCGAGACCTCGTCGAAGAAAAGGTCCCCGGCCGCCGAGACCTCGTCGAAGAAAAGGTCCCCGGCAGCCGAGCCCTCGTCGAAGAAAAGGTCCCCGGCAGCCGAGCCCTCGTCGAAGAAAAGGTCCCCGGCAGCCGAGCCCTCGTCGAAGAAAAGGTCCCCGGCAGCCGAGCCCTTGTCGCAAATTTTGTCTTAGACAGCCTAGCCTTCGTCGAAGAAAAGGTCCCCGGCAGCCGAGCACTGGTTGAAAATTTTTTCTTCGGCAGCCAAGCCCTCGTCGAAGAAAAGGTACCCGGCAGCCAAGCCCTCGACGAAGAAAACGTACCCGGCAGCCGAGCCCTCGTCGAAAATTTTGTCTTAGACAGCCAAGCCTTCGTCGAAGAAAAGGTCTCCGGCAGCCGAGCCCTCGCTGAAAATTTTTTCTTCGGCAGCCGAGCCCTCGTCGAAGAAAAGGTCCCCGGCAGCCGAGCCATCGTCGATGAAAATGTCCCCGGCAGCCGAGTCGTCGTCGAAAATTTTGTCTTAGACAGACGAGCCTTCGTCGAAGAAAAGGTCCCCGGCAGCCGAGCCCTCGTCGAAGAAAAGGTCCCCGGCAGCCGAGCCCTCGTCGAAGAAAAGGTCCCCGGCAGCCGAGCCCTCGTCGAAGAAAAGGTCCCCGGCAGCCGAGCCCTCGTCGAAGAAAAGGTCCCCGGCAGCCGAGCCCTCGTCGAAGAAAAGGTCCCCGGCAGCCGAGCCTTCGTCGAAAATTTTGTCTTAGACAGACGAGCCTTCGTCGAAGAAAAGGTCCCCGGCAGCCGAGCCCTCATCGAAGTAAAGTTCCCCGGCAGCCGAGCCCTCGTCGAAGAAAAGGTCCCCGGCAGCCGAGCCCTCGTCGAAGAAAAGGTCCCCGGCAGCCGAGCCTTCGTCGAAGAAAAGGTCCCCGGCAGCCGAGCCCTTGTCGAAGAAATGGTCCCCGGCAGCCGAGCCCTCGTTGAAAATCTTTTCTTCAGCAGCCGAGTCTTCTTCGAAGAAAAAGTCCCCGGCAGCCGAGCACTCGTCGAAAAATTTTCTTCAGCAAACGAGCCCTAATCGAAGAAAAGGTCCCCGGCAGCCAAGACCTCGTCGAAGAAAAGGTCACTGGCAGCCGACCCCTCGTCGAAAAAAAGGTTCCCGGCAGCCCTCGTCAAAGAAAAGGTGCCTGGCAGCCGAGCCCTCGTCGAAGAAAAGGTCACCAGCAGCCGAGCCCTCATCGAATAAAAGGTCCCTGGCAGCCGAGCCCTCGTCGAAGAAAAGGTCACCGGCAGATGAGCCCTCATCGAAAAATTTTCTTCAGCAGCCGAGCCCTCGTCGAAGAAAAGGTACCCGGCAGCCAAGCTCTCGACGAAGAAAAGGTACCCGGCAGCCAAGCCCTCGTCGAAAATTTTGTCTTAGACAGCCGAGCCTTCGTCGAAGAAAAGGTCCCCGGCAGCCGAGCCCTCATTGAAAATTTTTTCTTCGGCAGCCGAGCCCTCGTCGAAGAAAAGGTACCCGGCAGCCAAGCCCTCGACGAAGAAAAGGTACCAGGCAGCCAAGCTCTCGACGAAGAAAAGGTACCCGGCTGCCGAGCCCTCGTTGAAAATTTTTTCTTCGGCAGCCGAGCCCTCGTCGAAGAAAAGGTCCCCGGCAGCCGAGCCCTCGTCGAAGAAAAGGTCCCCGGCAGCCGAGCAGATGTTGAAGAAAAGTTCCTCGGCCGCCGAGCATTCCTCGAAAAATTTTCTTCGTTACCCGAGCCCTCGTCAAAGAAAAGATCCCAGGCAGCCGAGCCCTCGTCGAAGAAAAGGTCACCGGCAGCCGAGCACTCGTCAAAAAATTTTCTCCAGCAGCCGAGCCCTCGACGAAGAAAAGGTCCCTGACAGGCAAGCACTCGTCGAAGAAAAGTTGCCCGGCAGCCGAGCCCTCGTCGACAATTTTTTCTTCAGCAGCCGAGCCCTCGTCGAAGAAAAGGTCCCTGACAGGCAAGCACTTGTCGAAGAAAAGTTGCCCGGCAGCCGAGCCCTCGTCAAAGAAAAGTTGCCTGGCAGCCGAGTCCTCGTCGAAGAAAAGGTCCCCAGTATCCGAGCTCTCGTCGAAGAAATGGTCCCCGACAGCCGAGCCGTCGTCGATGAAAATGTCCCCGGCAGCCGAGTCGTCGTCGAAAATTTTGTCTTAGACAGACGAGCCTTCGTCGAAGAAAAGGTCCCCGGCAGCCGAGCCCTCGTCGAAGAAAAGGTCCCCGGCAGCCGAGCCCTCGTCGAAGAAAAGGTCCCCGGCAGCCGAGCCCTCGTCGAAGAAAAGGTCCCCGGCAGCCGAGCCCTCGTCGAAGAAAAGGTCCCCGGCAGCCGAGCCTTTGTCGAAGAAAAGGTCCCCGGCAGCCAAGCCCTCGTCGAAAATTTTGTCTTAGACAGCCAAGCCTTCGTCGAAGAAAAGGTCTCCGGCAGCCGAGCTCTCGTCGAAGAAAAGGTCCCCGGCAGCCGAGCCCTCGTCGAAGAAAAGGTCCCCGGCAGCCGAGCCCTCGTCGAAGAAAAGGTCCCCGGCAGCCGAGCCCTCGTCGAAGAAAAGGTCCCCGGCAGCCGAGCCCTCGTCGAAGAAAAGGTCCCCGGCAGCCGAGCCCTCGTCGAAGAAAAGGTCCCCGGCAGCCGAGACCTCGTCGAAGAAAAGGTCCCCGGCAGCCGAGCCCTCGTCGAAGAAAAGGTCCCCGGCAGCCGAGCCCTCGTCGAAGAAAAGGTCCCCGGCAGCCGAGCCCTCGTCGAAGAAAAGGTCCCCGGCAGCCGAGCCCTCATCGAAAAATTTTCTTCAGCAACCGAGCCCTCGTCGAAGAAAAGGTCCCCGGCAGCCGAGCCCTCGTCGAAGAAAAGGTCCCCGGCAGCCGAGCCCTCGTCGAAAAATTTTCTTCAGCAACCGAGCCCTTGTCGAAGAAAAGGTCCCCGGCAGCCGAGCCCTCGTCGAAGAAAAGGTCCCCGGCAGCCGAGCCCTCGTCGAAGAAAAGTTGCCCGGCAGCCGAGCCCTCGTCGAAGAAAAGGTCCCCGGTATCCGAGCCCTCGTCGAAGAAAAGGTCCCCGGCAGCCGAGCCCTCGTCGAAAATTTATTCTTCGGCAGCCGAACCCTCGTCGAAGAAAAGGTACCCGGCAGCCAAGCCCTCGACGAAGAAAAGGACGTCGGCAGCCGAGCCCTCGTCGAAAATTTTGTTTTAGACAGCCGAGCCCTCGTCGAAAATTTTGTCTTAGACAGCCGAGCCCTCGTCGAAGAAAAGGTCCCCGGCAGCCGAGCCCTCGTCGAAGAAAAGGTCCCCGGCAGCCGAGCCCTCGTCGAAGAAAAGGTCCCCGGCAGCCGAGCCCTCGACGAAGAAAAGGTCCCCGGCAGCCGAGCCCTCGTCGAAGAAAAGGTCCCCGGCAGCCGAGCCCTCGACGAAGAAAAGGTCCCCGGCAGCCGAGCCCTCGTCGAAGAAAAGGTCCCCGGCAGCCGCGCCCTCGACGAAGAAAAGGTCCCCGGCAGCCGAGCCCTCGACGAAGAAAAGGTCCCCGGCAGCCGAGCCCTCGTCGAAAATTTTTTCTTCAGCAGCCGAGCCCTCGTCGAAGAAAAGGTCCCTGACAGGCAAGCACTCGTCGAAGAAAAGTTGCCCGGCAGCCGAGCCCTCGTCGAAGAAAAGTTGCCTGGCAGCCGAGTCCTCGTCGAAGAAAAGGTCCCCGGTATCCGAGCCCTCGTCGAAGAAAAGGTCCCCGGCAGCCGAGCCCTCGTCGAAAATTTATTCTTCGGCAGCCGAGCCCTCGTCGAAGAAAAGGTCCCCGGCAGCCGAGCCCTCGTCGAAGAAAAGGTCCCCGGCAGCCGAGCCCTCGTCGAAGAAAAGGTCCCCGGCAGCCGAGCCCTCGTCGAAGAAAAGGTCCCCGGCAGCCGAGCCCTCGTCGAAGAAAAGGTCCCCGGCAGCCGAGCCCTCGTCGAAGAAAAGATCCCCGGCAGCCGAGCCCTCGTCGAAGAAAAGGTCCCCGACAGCCGAGCCCTCGTCGAAGAAAAGGTCCCCGGCAGCCGAGCCCTCGTCGAAGAAAAGGTCCCCGGCAGCCGAGCCCTCGTCGAAGAAAAGGTCCCCGGCAGCCGAGCCCTCGTCGAAGAAAAGGTCCCCGGCAGCCGAGCCCTCGTCGAAGAAAAGGTCCCCGGCAGCCGAGCCCTCGTCGAAGAAAAGGTCCCCGGCAGCCGAGCCCTCGTCGAAAATCTTTTCTTCGGCAGCCGAGTCTTCTTCGAAGAAAAAGTCCCTGGCAGCCGAGCCCTCGTCGAAAAATTTTCTTCAGCAACCGAGCCCTTGTCGAAGAAAAGGTTCCCGGCAGCCGAGACCTCGTCGAAGAAAAGGTCCCCGGCAGCCGAGCCCTCGTCGAAAAATTTTCTTTCAGCAACCGAGCCCTCGTCGAAGAAAAGGTCCCCGGCAGCCGAGCCCTCGTCGAAGAAAAGGTCCCCGGCAGTCGAGCCCTCGTCGAAGAAAAGGTCCCCGGTATCCGAGCCCTCGTCGAAGAAAAGGAAGTCGGCAGCCGAGCCCTCGTCGAAAATTTTGTCTTAGACAGCCGAGCCCTCGTCGAAGAAAAGGTCCCCGGCAGCCGAGCCCTCGTCGAAGAAAAGGTCCCCGGCAGCCGAGCCCTCGTCGAAGAAAAGGTCCCCGGCAGCCGAGCCCTCGTCGAAGAAAAGGTCCCCGGCAGCCGAGCCCTCGTCGAAGAAAAGGTCCCCGGCAGCCGAGCCCTCGTCGAAGAAAAGGTCCCCGGCAGCCGAGCCCTCGTCGAAGAAAAGGTCCCCGGCAGCCGAGCCCTCGTCGAAGAAAAGGTCCCCGGCAGCCGAGCCCTCGACGAAGAAAAGGTCCCCGGTATCCGAGCCCTCGTCGAAGAAAAGGTCCCCGGCAGCCGAGCCCTCGTCGAAAATTTATTCTTCGGCAGCCGAACCCTCGTCGAAGAAAAGGTACCCGGCAGCCAAGCCCTCGACGAAGAAAAGGAAGTCGGCAGCCGAGCCCTCGTCGAAAATTTTGTCTTAGACAGCCGAGCCCTCGTCGAAGAAAAGGTCCCCGGCAGCCGAGCCCTCGTCGAAGAAAAGGTCCCCGGCAGCCGAGCCCTCGTCGAAGAAAAGGTCCCCGGCAGCCGAGCCCTCGTCGAAGAAAAGGTCCCCGGCAGCCGAGCCCTCGTCGAAGAAAAGGTCCCCGGCAGCCGAGCCCTCGTCGATGGGAAGGTCCCCGGCAGCCGAGCCCTCGTCGAAGAAAAGGTCCCCGGCAGCCGAGCCCTCGTCGAAGAAAAGGTCCCCGGCAGCCGAGCCCTCGTCGAAGAAAAGGTCCCCGGCAGCCGAGCCCTCGTCGAAGAAAAGGTCCCCGGCAGCCGAGCCCTCGACGAAGAAAAGGTCCCCGGCAGCCGAGCCCTCGACGAAGAAAAGGTCCCCGGCAGCCGAGCCCTCGTCGAAAATTTTTTCTTCAGCAGCCGAGCCCTCGTCGAAGAAAAGTTGCCCGGCAGCTGAGCCCTCGTCGAAGAAAAGTTGCCCGGCAGCCGAGTCCTCGTCGAAGAAAAGGTCCCCGGTATCCGAGCCCTCGTCGAAGAAAAGGTCCCCGGCAGCCGAGCCCTCGTCGAAAATTTATTCTTCGGCAGCCGAACCCTCGTCGAAGAAAAGGTACCCGGCAGCCAAGCCCTCGACGAAGAAAAGGTCCCCGGCAGCCGAGCCCTCGTCGAAGAAAAGGTCCCCGGCAGCCGAGCCCTCGTCGAAGAAAAGGTCCCCGGCAGCCGAGCCCTCGTCGAAAATTTTTTCTTCAGCAGCCGAGCCCTCGTCGAAGAAAAGGTCCCTGACAGGCAAGCACTCGTCGAAGAAAAGTTGCCCGGCAGCCGAGCCCTCGTCAAAGAAAAGGTCCCCGGCAGCCGAGTCCTCGTCGAAGAAAAGGTCCCCGGTATCCGAGCCCTCGTCGAAGAAAAGGTCCCCGGCAGCCGAGCCCTCGTCGAAAATTTATTCTTCGGCAGCCGAACCCTCGTCGAAGAAAAGGTACCCGGCAGCCAAGCCCTCGACGAAGAAAAGGACCCCGGCAGCCGAGCCCTCGTCGAAAATTTTTTCTTCGGCAGCCGAGCCCTCGTCGAAGAAAAGGTCCCCGGCAGCCGAGCCCTCGTCGAAGAAAAGGTCCCCGGCAGCCGAGCCCTCGTCGAAAATTTATTCTTCGGCAGCCGAACCCTCGTCGAAGAAAAGGTACCCGGCAGCCAAGCCCTCGACGAAGAAAAGGTCCCCGGCAGCCAAGCCCTCGACGAAGAAAAGGTCCCCGGCAGCCGAGCCCTCGACGAAGAAAAGGTCCCCGGCAGCCGAGCCCTCGTCGAAGAAAAGGTCCCCGGCAGCCGAGCCCTCGTCGAAAATTTATTCTTCGGCAGCCGAACCCTCGTCGAAGAAAAGGTCCCCGGCAGCCGAGCCCTCGACGAAGAAAAGGTCCCCGGCAGCCGAGCCCTCGTCGAAGAAAAGGTCCCCGGCAGCCGAGCCCTCGTCGACAATTTTTTCTTCAGCAGCCGAGCTCTCGTCGAAGAAAAGGTCCCTGAGGCAAGCACTCGTCGAAGAAAAGTTGCCCGGCAGCCGAGCCCTCGTCAAAGAAAAGTTGCCTGGCAGCCGAGACCTCGTCGAAGAAAAGGTCCCCGGTATCCGAGCCCTCGTCGAAGAAAAGGTCCCCGGCAGCCGAGCCCTCGTCAAAAATTTATTCTTCGGCAGCCGAACCCTCGTCGAAGAAAAGGTCCCCGGCAGCCGAGCCCTCGTCGAAGAAAAGGTCCCCGGCAGCCGAGCCCTCGTCGAAGAAAAGGTCCCCGGCAGCCGAGCCCTCGTCGAAGAAAAGGTCCCCGGCAGCCGAGCCCTCGTCGAAAATCTTTTCTTCGGCAGCCGAGTCTTCTTCGAAGAAAAAGTCCCCAGCAGCCGAGCCCTCGTCGAAAAATTTTCTTCAGCAACCGAGCCCTTGTCGAAGAAAAGGTCCCCGGCAGCCGAGCCCTCGTCGAAGAAAAGGTCCCCGGCAGCCGAGCCCTCGTCAAAAAATTTTCTTCAGCAACCGAGCCCTCGTCGAAGAAAAGGTCCCCGGCAGCCGAGCCCTCGTCGAAGAAAAGGTCCCCGGCAGCCGAGCCTTCGTCAAAGAAAAGTTGCCTGGCAGCCGAGCCCTCGTCGAAGAAAAGGTCCCCGGTATCCGAGCCCTCGTCGAAGAAAAGGTCCCCGGCAGCCGAGCCCTCGTCGAAAATTTATTCTTCGGCAGCCGAACCCTCGTCGAAGAAAAGGTACCCGGCAGCCAAGCCCTCGACGAAGAAAAGGAAGTCGGCAGCCGAGCCCTCGTCGAAAATTTTGTCTTAGACAGCCGAGCCCTCGTCGAAAATTTTGTCTTAGACAGCCGAGCCCTCGTCGAAGAAAAGGTCCCCGGCAGCCGAGCCCTCGTCGAAGAAAAGGTACCCGGCAGCCGAGCCCTCGTCGAAGAAAAGGTCCCCGGCAGGTGAGCCCTCGTCGAAGAAAAGGTCCCCGGCAGCCGAGCCCTCGTCGAAGAAAAGGTCCCCGGCAGCCGAGCCCTCGTCGAAGAAAAGGTCCCCGGCAGCCGAGCCCTCGTCGAAGAAAAGGTCCCCGGCAGCCGAGCCCTCGTCGAAGAAAAGGTCCCCGGCAGCCGAGCCCTCGTCGAAGAAAAGGTCCCCGGCAGCCGAGCCCTCGACGAAGAAAAGGTCCCCGGCAGCCGAGCCCTCGTCGAAGAAAAGGTCCCCGGCAGCCGAGCCCTCGTCGAAAATTTTTTCTTCAGCAGCCGAGCCCTCGTCGAAGAAAAGGTCCCTGACAGGCAAGCACTCGTCGAAGAAAAGTTGCCCGGCAGCCGAGCCCTCGTCGAAGAAAAGTTGCCCGGCAGCCGAGTCCTCGTCGAAGAAAAGGTCCCCGGTATCCGAGCCCTCGTCGAAGAAAAGGTCCCCGGCAGCCGAGCCCTCGTCGAAAATTTATTCTTCGGCAGCCGAACCCTCGTCGAAGAAAAGGTACCCGGCAGCCAAGCCCTCGACGAAGAAAAGGACCCCGGCAGCCGAGCCCTCGTCGAAAATTTTTTCTTCGGCAGCCGAGCCCTCGTCGAAGAAAAGGTCCCCGGCAGCCGAGCCCTCGTCGAAAATTTATTCTTCGGCAGCCGAACCCTCGTCGAAGAAAAGGTCGCCGGCAGCCGAGTCCTCGACGAAGAAAAGGTCCCCGGCAGCCGAGCCCTCGTCGAAGAAAAGGTCCCCGGCAGCCGAGCCCTCGTCGACAATTTTTTCTTCAGCAGCCGAGCTCTCGTCGAAGAAAAGGTCCCTGAGGCAAGCACTCGTCGAAGAAAAGTTGCCCGGCAGCCGAGCCCTCGTCAAAGAAAAGTTGCCTGGCAGCCGAGACCTCGTCGAAGAAAAGGTCCCCAGTATCCGAGCCCTCGTCGAAGAAAAGGTCCCCGGCAGCCGAGCCCTCGTCAAAAATTTATTCTTCGGCAGCCGAACCCTCGTCGAAGAAAAGGTCCCCGGCAGCCGAGCCCTCGTCGAAGAAAAGGTCCCCGGCAGCCGAGCCCTCGTCGAAGAAAAGGTCCCCGGCAGCCGAGCCCTCGTCGAAGAAAAGGTCCCTGGCAGCCGAGCCCTCGTCGAAAATCTTTTCTTCGGCAGCCGAGTCTTCTTCGAAGAAAAAGTCCCCAGCAGCCGAGCCCTCGTCGAAAAATTTTCTTCAGCAACCGAGCCCTTGTCGAAGAAAAGGTCCCCGGCAGCCGAGCCCTCGTCGAAGAAAAGGTCCCCGGCAGCCGAGCCCTCGTCAAAAAATTTTCTTCAGCAACCGAGCCCTCGTCGAAGAAAAGGTCCCCGGCAGCCGAGCCCTCGTCGAAGAAAAGGTCCCCGGCAGCCGAGCCTTCGTCAAAGAAAAGTTGCCTGGCAGCCGAGCCCTCGTCGAAGAAAAGGTCCCCGGTATCCGAGCCCTCGTCGAAGAAAAGGTCCCCGGCAGCCGAGCCCTCGTCGAAAATTTATTCTTCGGCAGCCGAACCCTCGTCGAAGAAAAGGTACCCGGCAGCCAAGCCCTCGACGAAGAAAAGGAAGTCGGCAGCCGAGCCCTCGTCGAAAATTTTGTCTTAGACAGCCGAGCCCTCGTCGAAAATTTTGTCTTAGACAGCCGAGCCCTCGTCGAAGAAAAGGTCCCCGGCAGCCGAGGCCTCGTCGAAGAAAAGGTACCCGGCAGCCGAGCCCTCGTCGAAGAAAAGGTCCCCGGCAGGTGAGCCCTCGTCGAAGAAAAGGTCCCCGGCAGCCGAGCCCTCGTCGAAGAAAAGGTCCCCGGCAGCCGAGCCCTCGTCGAAGAAAAGGTCCCCGGCAGCCGAGCCCTCGTCGAAGAAAAGGTCCCCGGCAGCCGAGCCCTCGACGAAGAAAAGGTCCCCGGCAGCCGAGCCCTCGTCGAAGAAAAGGTCCCCGGCAGCCGAGCCCTCGTCGAAAATTTTTTCTTCAGCAGCCGAGCCCTCGTCGAAGAAAAGGTCCCTGACAGGCAAGCACTCGTCGAAGAAAAGTTGCCCGGCAGCCGAGCCCTCGTCGAAGAAAAGTTGCCCGGCAGCCGAGTCCTCGTCGAAGAAAAGGTCCCCGGTATCCGAGCCCTCGTCGAAGAAAAGGTCCCCGGCAGCCGAGCCCTCGTCGAAAATTTATTCTTCGGCAGCCGAACCCTCGTCGAAGAAAAGGTCCCCGGCAGCCGAGCCCTCGACGAAGAAAAGGTCCCCGGCAGCCGAGCCCTCGTCGAAGAAAAGGTCCCCGGCAGCCGAGCCCTCGTCGAAAATTTTTTCTTCAGCAGCCGAGCCCTCGTCGAAGAAAAGGTCCCTGACATGCAAGCACTCGTCGAAGAAAAGTTGCCTGGCAGCCGTGCCCTCGTCAAAGAAAAGTTGCCTGGCAGCCGAGCCCTCGTCAAAGAAAAGTTGCCTGGCAGCCGAGTCCTCGTCGAAGAAAAGGTCCCCGGTATCCGAGCCCTCGTCGAAGAAAAGGTCCCCGGCAGCCGAGCCCTCGTCGAAAATTTATTCTTCGGCAGCCGAACCCTCGTCGAAGAAAAGGTCCCTGACAGGCAAGCACTCGTCGAAGAAAAGTTGCCCGGCAGCCGAGCCCTCGTCAAAGAAAAGTTGCCTGGCAGCCGAGTCCTCGTCGAAGAAAAGGTCCCCGGTATCCGAGCCCTCGTCGAAGAAAAGGTCCCCGGCAGCCGAGCCCTCGTCGAAGAAAAGGTCCCCGGCAGCCGAGCCCTCGTCGAAGAAAAGGTCCCCGGCAGCCGAGCCCTCGTCGAAGAAAAGGTCCCCGGCAGCCGAGCCCTCGTCGAAGAAAAGGTCCCCGGCAGCCGAGCCCTCGTCGAAGAAAAGGTCCCCGGCAGCCGAGCCCTCGTCGAAGAAAAGGTCCCCGGCAGCCGAGCCCTCGTCGAAGAAAAGGTCCCCGGCAGCCGAGCCCTCGTCGAAGAAAAGGTCCCCGGCAGCCGAGCCCTCGTCGAAGAAAAGGTCCCCGGCAGCCGAGCCCTCGTCGAAGAAAAGGTCCCCGGCAGCCGAGCCCTCGTCGAAGAAATGGTCCCGGGCAACCGAGCCCTCGTCGAAGAAATGGTTCCGGGCAACCGAGCCCTCGTCGAAGAAAAGGTCCCCAGCAGCCGAGCTCTCGTCGAAAATTTTGTCTTAGACAGACGAGCCTTCGTCGAAGAAAAGGTCCCCGGCAGCCGAGCCCTCGTCGAAAATTTATTCTTCGGCAGCCGAACCCTCGTCGAAGAAAAGGTCCCCGGCAGCCGAGCCCTCGACGAAGAAAAGGTCCCCGGCAGCCGAGCCCTCGTCGAAGAAAAGGTCCCCGGCAGCCGAGCCCTCGTCGACAATTTTTTCTTCAGCAGCCGAGCTCTCGTCGAAGAAAAGGTCCCTGACAGGCAAGCACTCGTCGAAGAAAAGTTGCCCGGCAGCCGAGCCCTCGTCAAAGAAAAGTTGCCTGGCAGCCGAGACCTCGTCGAAGAAAAGGTCCCCGGTATCCGAGCCCTCGTCGAAGAAAAGGTCCCCGGCAGCCGAGCCCTCGTCAAAAATTTATTCTTCGGCAGCCGAACCCTCGTCGAAGAAAAGGTACCCGGCAGCCAAGCCCTCGTCGAAGAAAAGGTCCCCGGCAGCCGAGCCCTCGTCGAAGAAAAGGTGCCCGGCAGCCGAGCCCTCGTCGAAGAAAAGGTCCCCGGCAGCCGAGCCCTCGTCGAAGAAAAGGTCCCCGGCAGCCGAGCCCTCGTCGAAGAAAAGGTCCCCGGCAGCCGAGCCCTCGTCGAAGAAAAGGTCCCCGGCAGCCGAGCCCTCGTCGAAGAAAAGGTCCCCGGCAGCCGAGCCCTCGTCGAAGAAAAGGTCCCCGGCAGCCGAGCCCTCGTCGAAAATCTTTTCTTCGGCAGCCGAGTCTTCTTCGAAGAAAAAGTCCCCGGCAGCAGAGCCCTCGTCGAAAAATTTTCTTCAGCAACAGAGCCCTTGTCGAAGAAAAGGTCCCCGGCAGCCGAGCCCTCGTCGAAGAAAAGGTCCCCGGCAGCCGAGCCCTCGTCAAAAAATTTTCTTCAGCAACCGAGCCCTCGTCGAAGAAAAGGTCCCCGGCAGCCGAGCCCTCGTCGAAGAAAAGGTCCCCGGCAGCCGAGCCCTCGTCGAAGAAAAGGTCCCCGGCAGCCGAGCCCTCGTCGAAGAAAAGGTCCCCGGCAGGTGAGCCCTCGTCGAAGAAAAGGTCCCCGGCAGCCGAGCCCTCGTCGAAGAAAAGGTCCCCGGCAGCCGAGCCCTCGTCGAAGAAAAGGTCCCCGGCAGCCGAGCCCTCGTCGAAAATTTATTCTTCGGCAGCCGAACCCTCGTCGAAGAAAAGGTACCCGGCAGCCAAGCCCTCGACGAAGAAAAGGAAGTCGGCAGCCGAGCCCTCGTCGAAAATTTTGTCTTAGACAGCCGAGCCCTCGTCGAAAATTTTGTCTTAGACAGCCGAGCCCTCGTCGAAGAAAAGGTCCCCGGCAGCCGAGCCCTCGTCGAAGAAAAGGTACCCGGCAGCCGAGCCCTCGTCGAAGAAAAGGTCCCCGGCAGGTGAGCCCTCGTCGAAGAAAAGGTCCCCGGCAGCCGAGCCCTCGTCGAAGAAAAGGTCCCCGGCAGCCGAGCCCTCGTCGAAAATTTATTCTTCGGCAGCCGAACCCTCGTCGAAGAAAAGGTCCCCGGCAGCCGAGCCCTCGTCGAAGAAAAGGTCCCCGGCAGCCGAGCCCTCGTCGAAAATTTATTCTTCGGCAGCCGAACCCTCGTCGAAGAAAAGGTACCCGGCAGCCAAGCCCTCGACGAAGAAAAGGTCCCCGGCAGCCGAGCCCTCGACGAAGAAAAGGTCCCCGGCAGCCGAGCCCTCGTCGAAGAAAAGGTCCCCGGCAGCCGAGCCCTCGTCGACAATTTTTTCTTCAGCAGCCGAGCCCTCGTCGAAGAAAAGGTCCCTGACAGGCAAGCACTCGTCGAAGAAAAGTTGCCCGGCAGCCGAGCAGTCGTCAAAGAAAAGTTGCCTGGCAGCCGAATCCTCGTCGAAGCAAAGGTCCCCGGTATCCGAGCCCTCGTCGAAGAAAAGGTCCCCGGCAGCCGAGCCCTCGTCGAAGAAAAGGTCCCCGGCAGCCGAGCCCTCGTCGAAGAAAAGGTCCCCGGCAGCCAAGCCCTCGACGAAGAAAAGGACCCCGGCAGCCGAGCCCTCGTCGAAAATTTTTTCTTCGGCAGCCGAGCCCTCGTCGAAGAAAAGGTCCCCGGCAGCCGAGCCCTCGTCGAAGAAAAGGTCCCCGGCAGCCGAGCCCTCGTCGAAAATTTATTCTTCGGCAGCCGAACCCTCGTCGAAGAAAAGGTACCCGGCAGCCAAGCCCTCGACGAAGAAAAGGTCCCCGGCAGCCGAGCCCTCGACGAAGAAAAGGTCCCCGGCAGCCGAGCCCTCGTCGAAGAAAAGGTCCCCGGCAGCCGAGCCCTCGTCGACAATTTTTTCTTCAGCAGCCGAGCCCTCGTCGAAGAAAAGGTCCCTGACAGGCAAGCACTCTTTGAAGAAAAATTGCCCGGCAGCCGAGCCCTCGTCAAAGAAAAGTTGCCTGGCAGCCGAGTCCTCGTCGAAGAAAAGGTCCCCGGTATCCGAGCCCTCGTCGAAGAAAAGGTCCCCGGCAGCCGAGCCCTCGTCGAAAATTTATTCTTCGGCAGCCGAACTATCGTCGAAGAAAAGGTCCCCGGCATCCGAGCCCTCGTCGAAGAAAAGGTCCCAGGCAGCCGAGCCCTCGTCGAAGAAAAGGTTCCCGGCATCCGAGCCCTCGTCGAAGAAAAGGTCCCCGGCATCCGAGCCCTCGTCGAAGAAAAGGTGCCCGGCATCCGAGCCCTCGTCGAAGAAAAGGTGCCCGGCATCCGAGCCCTCGTCGAAGAAAAGGTGCCCGGCATCCGAGCCCTCGTCGAAGAAAAGGTGCCCGGCAGCCGAGCCCTCGTCGAAGAAGAGGTGCCCGGCAGCCGAGCCCTCGTCGAAGAAGAGGTGCCCGGCAGCCGAGCCCTCGTCGAAGAAGAGGTGCCCGGCAGCCGAGCCCTCGTCGAAGAAGAGGTGCCCGGCAGCCGAGCCCTCGTCGAAGAAGAGGTGCCCGGCAGCCGAGCCCTCGTCGAAGAAGAGGTGCCCGGCAGCCGAGCCCTCGTCGAAGAAGAGGTGCCCGGCAGCCGAGCCCTCGTCGAAGAAGAGGTGCCCGGCAGCCGAGCCCTCGTCGAAGAAGAGGTGCCCGGCAGCCGAGCCCTCGTCGAAGAAGAGGTCCCCGGCAGCCGAGCCCTCGTCGAAGAAGAGGTGCCCGGCAGCCGAGCCCTCGTCGAAGAAGAGGTCCCCGGCAGCCGAGCCCTCGTCGAAGAAGAGGTGCCCGGCAGCCGAGCCCTCGTCGAAGAAGAGGTGCCCGGCAGCCGAGCCCTCGTCGAAGAAGAGGTGCCCGGCAGCCGAGCCCTCGTCGAAGAAGAGGTCCCCGGCAGCCGAGCCCTCGTCGAAGAAGAGGTCCCCGGCAGCCGAGCCCGCGTCGAAGAAGAGGTCCCCGGCAGCCGAGCCCGCGTCGAAGAAGAGGTCCCCGGCAGCCGAGCCCGCGTCGAAGAAGAGGTCCCCGGCAGCCGAGCCCGCGTCGAAGAAGAGGTCCCCGGCAGCCGAGCCCGCGTCGAAGAAGAGGTCCCCGGCAGCCGAGCCCGCGTCGAAGAAGAGGTCCCCGGCAGCCGAGCCCGCGTCGAAGAAGAGGTCCCCGGCAGCCGAGCCCGCGTCGAAGAAAAGGTCCCCGGCAGCCGAGCCCGCGTCGAAGAAAAGGTCCCCGGCAGCCGAGCACTCCTTGAAAATTTTTTCTTCGGCAGCCGAGCCCTCGTCGAAGAAAAGGTCCCCGGCAGCCGAGCCCTCGTCGAAGAAAAGGTCCCCGGCAGCCGAGCCCTTGTCGCAAATTTTGTCTTAGACAGCCGAGCCCTCGTCGAAGAAAAAGTCCCCGGCAGCCGAGCCCTCGTCGAAGAAGAGGTCCCCGGCAGCCGAGCCCTCGTCGAAGAAGAGGTCCCCGGCAGCCGAGCCCGCGTCGAAGAAGAGGTCCCCGGCAGCCGAGCCCGCGTCGAAGAAGAGGTCCCCGGCAGCCGAGCCCGCGTCGAAGAAGAGGTCCCCGGCAGCGGAGCCCGCGTCGAAGAAGAGGTCCCCGGCAGCCGAGCCCTCGTCGAAGAAGAGGTCCCCGGCAGCCGAGCTCGCGTCGAAGAAGAGGTCCCCGGCAGCCGAGCCCGCGTCGAAGAAGAGTTCCCCGGCAGCCGAGCCCGCGTCGAAGAAGAGGTCCCCGGCAGCCGAGCCCGCGTCGCAGAAGAGGTCCCCGGCAGCCGAGCCCGCGTCGAAGAAAAGGTCCCCGGCAGCCGAGCCCGCGTCGAAGAAAAGGTCCCCGGCAGCCGAGCCCGCGTCGAAGAAAAGGTCCCCGGCAGCCGAGCACTCCTTGAAAATTTTTTCTTCGGCAGCCGAGCCCTCGTCGAAGAAAAGGTCCCCGGCAGCCGAGCCCTCGTCGAAGAAAAGGTCCCCGGCAGCCGAGCCCTTGTCGCAAATTTTGTCTTAGACAGCCGAGCCCTCGTCGAAGAAAAGGTCCCCGGCAGCCGAGCCCTCGTCGAAGAAAAGGTCCCCGGCAGCCGAGCCCTCGTCGAAGAAAAGGTCCCCGGCAGCCGAGCCCTTGTCGCAAATTTTGTCTTAGACAGCCGAACCCTCGTCGAAGAAAAGGTCCCCGGCAGCCGAGCCCTCGTCGAAGAAAAGGTCCCCGGCAGCCGAGCCCTCGTCGCAAATTTTGTCTTAGACAGCCGAGCCTTCGTCGAAGAAAAGGTCCCCGGCAGCCGAGCACTCCTTGAAAATTTTTTCTTCGGCAGCCGAGCCCTCGTCGAAGAAAAGGTCCCCGGCAGCCGAGCCCTCGTCGAAGAAAAGGTCCCCGGCAGCCGAGCACTCCTTGAAAATTTTTTCTTCGGCAGCCGAGCCCTCGTCGAAGAAAAGGTCCCCGGCAGCCGAGCCCTTGTCGCAAATTTTGTCTTAGACAGCTGAGCCATCGTCGAAGAAAAGGTCCCCGGCAGCCGAGCCCTCGTCGAAGAAAAGGTCCCCGGCAGCCGAGCCCTCGTCGAAGAAAAGGTCCCCGGCAGCCGAGCCCTCGTCGCAAATTTTGTCTTAGACAGCCGAGCCTTCGTCGAAGAAAAGGTCCCCGGCAGCCGAGCACTCCTTGAAAATTTTTTCTTCGGCAGCCGAGCCCTCGTCGAAGAAAAGGTCCCCGGCAGCCGAGCCCTCGTCGAAGAAAAGGTCCCCGGCAGCCGAGCACTTCTTGAAAATTTTTTCTTCGGCAGCCGAGCCCTCGTCGAAGAAAAGGTCCCCGGCAGCCGAGCCCTCGTCGAAGAAAAGGTCCCCGGCAGCCGAGCCCTCGTCGAAGAAAAGGTCCCCGGCAGCCGAGCCCTCGTCGAAAAATTTTCTTCGGCAGCCGAGCCCTCGTCGAAGAAAAGGTCCCCGGCAGCCGAGCCCTCGTCGAAGAAAAGGTCCCTGGCAGCCGAGCCCTCGTCGAAGAAAAGGTCCCCGGCAGCCGAGCCCTTGTCGCAAATTTTGTCTTAGACAGCCGAGCCCTCGTCGAAGAAAAGGTCCCCGGCAGCCGAGCCCTCGTCGAAGAAAAGGTCCCCGGCAGCCGAGCCCTCGTCGCAAATTTTGTCTTAGACAGCCGAGCCTTCGTCGAAGAAAAGGTCCCCGGCATCCGAGCACTCCTTGAAAATTTTTTCTTCGGCAGCCGAGCCCTCGTCGAAGAAAAGGTCCCCGGCAGCCGAGCCCTCGTCGAAGAAAAGGTCCCCGGCAGCCGAGCCCTCGTCGAAGAAAAGGTCCCCGGCAGCCGAGCCCTCGTCGAAGAAAAGGTCCCCGGCAGCCGAGCCCTCGTCGAAGAAAAGGTCCCCGGCAGCCGAGCCCTTGTCGCAAATTTTGTCTTAGACAGCCGAGCCCTCGTCGAAGAAAAGGTCCCCGGCAGCCGAGCCCTCGTCGAAGAAAAGGTCCCCGGCAGCCGAGCCCTCGTCGAAGAAAAGGTCCCCGGCAGCCGAGCCCTCGTCGAAGAAAAGGTCCCCGGCAGCCGAGCCCTCGTCGCAAATTTTGTCTTAGACAGCCGAGCCTTCGTCGAAGAAAAGGTCCCCGGCAGCCGAGCAGTCCTTGAAAATTTTTTCTTCGGTAGCCGAGCCCTCGTCGAAGAAAAGGTCCCCGGCAGCCGAGCCCTCGTCGAAGAAAAGGTCCCCAGCAGCCGAGCCCTCGTCGAAGAAAAGGTCCCCGGCAGCCGAGCCCTCGTCGAAGAAAAGGTCCCCGGCAGCCGAGCCCTCGTCGAAGAAAAGGTCCCCGGCAGCCGAGCCCTCGTCGAAGAAAAGGTCCCCGGCAGCCGAGCCCTCGTCGAAGAAAAGGTCCCCGGCAGCCGAGCCCTCGTCGAAGAAAAGGTCCCCGGCAGCCGAGCCCTCGTCGAAGAAAAGGTCCCCGGCAGCCGAGCCCTCGTCGAAGAAAAGGTCCCCGGCAGCCTAGCCCTCGTCGAAGAAAAGGTCCCCGGCAGCCGAGCCCTCGTAGCAAATTTTGTCTTAGACAGCCGAGCCCTCGTCGAAGAAAAGGTCCCCGGCAGATGAGCCCTCGTCGAAAAATTTTCTTCAGCAGCCGAGCCCTCGTCAAAGAAAAGGTCCCCGGCAGCCGAGCCCTCGTCGAAGAAAAGGTGTCCGGCAGCCGAGCCCTCGTCGAAGAAAAGGTCCCCGGCAGCCGAGTCCTCGTCGAAGAAAAGGTCCCCGGTATCCGAGCCCTCGTCGAAGAAAAGGTCCCCGGCAGCCGAGCCCTCGTCGAAAATTTATTCTTCGGCAGCCGAACCCTCGTCGAAGAAAAGGTACCCGGCAGCCAAGACCTCGACGAAGAAAAGGTCCCCGGCAGCCGAGCCCTCGACGAAGAAAAGGTCCCCGGCAGGCGAGCCCTCGTCGAAAATTTTTTCTTCAGCAGCCGAGCCCTCGTCGAAGAAAAGGTCCCTGACAGGCAAGCACTCTTCTAAGAAAAGTTGCCCGGCAGCCGAGCCCTCGTCAAAGAAAAGTTGCCTGGCAGCCGAGTCCTCGTCGAAGAAAAGGTCCCCGGTATCCGAGCCCTCGTCGAAGAAAAGGTCCCCGGCAGCCGAGCCCTCGTCGAAAATTTATTCTTCGGCAGCCGAACCCTCGTCGAAGAAAAGGTACCCGGCAGCCAAGCCCTCGACGAAGAAAAGGACCCCGGCAGCCGAGCCCTCGTCGAAAATTTTTTCTTCGGCAGCCGAGCCCTCGTCGAAGAAAAGGTCCCCGGCAGCCGAGCCCTCGTCGAAGAAAAGGTCCCCGGCAGCCGAGCCCTCGTCGAAGAAAAGGTCCCCGGCAGCCGAGCCCTCGTCGAAGAAAAGGTCCCCGGCAGCCGAGCCCTCGTCGAAGAAAAGGTCCCCGGCAGCCGAGCCCTCGTCGAAGAAAAGGTCCCCGGCAGCCGAGCCCTCGTCGAAGAAAAGGTCCCCGGCAGCCGAGCCCTCGTCGAAGAAAAGGTCCCCGGCAGCCGAGCCCTCGTCGAAGAAAAGGTCCCCGGCAGCCGAGCCCTCGTCGAAGAAAAGGTCCCCGGCAGCCGAGCCCTCGTCGAAGAAAAGGTCCCCGGCAGCCGAGCCCGCGTCGAAGAAAAGGTCCCCGGCAGCCGAGCCCGCGTCGAAGAAAAGGACCCCGGCAGCCGAGCCCTCGTCGAAAATTTTTTCTTCGGCAGCCGAGCCCTCGTCGAAGAAAAGGTCCCCGGCAGCCGAGCCCTCGTCGAAGAAAAGGTCCCCGGCAGCCGAGCCCTCGTCGAAAATTTATTCTTCGGCAGCCGAACCCTCGTCGAAGAAAAGGTCCCCGGCAGCCGAGCCCTCGTCGAAAATTTATTCTTCGGCAGCCGAACCCTCGTCGAAGAAAAGGTCCCCGGCAGCCGAGCCCTCGTCGAAGAAAAGGTCCCCGGCAGCCAAGCCCTCGTCGAAAATTTATTCTTCGGCAGCCGAACCCTCGTCGAAGAAAAGGTACCCGGCAGCCAAGCCCTCGACGAAGAAAAGGTCCCCGGCAGCCGAGCCCTCTACGAAGAAAAGGTCCCCGGCAGCCGAGCCCTCGTCGAAGAAAAGGTCCCCGGCAGCCGAGCCCTCGTCGAAGAAAAGGTCCCCGGCAGCCGAGCCCTCGTCGAAAATTTTTTCTTCAGCAGCCGAGCCCTCGTCGAAGAAAAGGTCCCTGACAGGCAAGCACTCTTCGAAGAAAAGTTGCCCGGCAGCCGAGCCCTCGTCAAAGAAAAGTTGCCTGGCAGCCGAGTCCTCGTCGAAGAAAAGGTCCCCGGTATCCGAGCCCTCGTCGAAGAAAAGGTCCCCGGCAGCCGAGCCCTCGTCGAAAATTTATTCTTCGGCAGCCGAACCCTCGTCGAAGAAAAGGTACCCGGCAGCCAAGCCCTCGACGAAGAAAAGGACCCCGGCAGCCGAGCCCTCGTCGAAAATTTTTTCTTCGGCAGCCGAGCCCTCGTCGAAGAAAAGGTCCCCGGCAGCCGAGCCCTCGTCGAAGAAAAGGTCCCCGGCAGCCGAGCCCTCGTCGAAGAAAAGGTCCCCGGCAGCCGAGCCCTCGTCGAAGAAAAGGTCCCCGGCAGCCGAGCCCTCGTCGAAGAAAAGGTCACCGGCAGCCGAGCCCTCGTCGAAGAAAAGGTCCCCGGCAGCCGAGCCCGCGTCGAAGAAAAGGTCCCCGGCAGCCGAGCCCGCGTCGAAGAAAAGGACCCCGGCAGCCGAGCCCTCGTCGAAAATTTTTTCTTCGGCAGCGGAGCCCTCGTCGAAGAAAAGGTCCCCGGCAGCCGAGCCCTCGTCGAAGAAAAGGTCCCCGGCAGCCGAGCCCCACGTCGAAAATTTATTCTTCGGCAGCCGAACCCTCGTCGAAGAAAAGGTCCCCGGCAGCCGAGCCCTCGTCGAAGAAAAGGTCCCCCGGCAGCCGAGCCCTCGTCGAAAATTTATTCTTCGGCAGCCGAACCCTCGTCGAAGAAAAGGTCCCCGGCAGCCAAGCCCTCGACGAAGAAAAGGTCCCCGGCAGCCGAGCCCTCGACGAAGAAAAGGTCCCCGGCAGCCGAGCCCTCGTCGAAGAAAAGGTCCCCGGCAGCCGAGCCCTCGTCGACAATTTTTTCTTCAGCAGCCGAGCCCTCGTCGAAGAAAAGGTCCCTGACAGGCAAGCACTCGTCGAAGAAAAGTTGCCCGGCAGCCGAGCAGTCGTCAAAGAAAAGTTGCCTGGCAGCCGAATCCTCGTCGAAGAAAAGGTCCCCGGTATCCGAGCCCTCGTCGAAGAAAAGGTCCCCGGCAGCCGAGCCCTCGTCGAAGAAAAGGTCCCCGGCAGCCGAGCCCTCGTCGAAGAAAAGGTCCCCGGCAGCCAAGCCCTCGACGAAGAAAAAGGACCCCGGCAGCCGAGCCCTCGTCGAAAATTTTTTCTTCGGCAGCCGAGCCCTCGTCGAAGAAAAGGTCCCCGGCAGCCGAGCCCTCGTCGAAGAAAAGGTCCCCGGCAGCCGAGCCCTCGTCGAAAATCTTTTCTTCGGCAGCCGAGCCCTCGTCGAAGAAAAGGTCCCCGGCAGCCGAGCCCGCGTCGAAGAAAAGGTCCCCGGCAGCCGAGCCCGCGTCGAAGAAAAGGTCCCCGGCAGCCGAGCCCTCGTCGAAGAAAAGGTCCCCGGCAGCCGAGCCCGCGTCGAAGAAAAGGTCCCCGGCAGCCGAGCCCGCGTCGAAGAAAAGGTCCCCGGCAGCCGAGCCCTCGTTGAAAATTTTTTCTTCGGCAGCCGAGCCCTCGTCGAAGAAAAGGTCCCTGGCAGCCGAGCCCTCGTCGAAGAAAAGGACCCCGGCAGCCGAGCCCTCGTCGAAGAAAAGGACCCCGGCAGCCGAGCCCTCGTCGAAGAAGAGGTCCCCGGCAGCCGAGCCCTCGTCGAAGAAGAGGTCCCCGCAGCCGAGCCCTCGTCGAAGAAGAGGTCCCCGGCAGCCGAGCCCTCGTCGAAGAAGAGGTCCCCGGCAGCCGAGCCCTCGTCGAAAATTTTTTCTTCATCAGCCGAGCCCACATCGAAGAAAAAGAACCCAGCAGCCGAGCCTTCTTCGAAGAAAAGGTCCCCGGCAGACGAGCCCTCGTCGAAAGATTTTATCTTAGGCAGCCGAAACCTCGTCGCAGAAGAAGGCCGCGGCAGCCGAGCCCTCATCGGAGAAGAGGTCCCCGGCAGCCGAGCCCTCATCGAAGAAAAGGTCCCAGGCAGCCGAGCCCTCGTCGAAGAAAAGGTTCCCGGCATCCGAGCCCTCGTCGAAGAAAAGGTCCCAGGCAGCCGAGCCCTCGTCGAAGAAAAGGTTCCCGGCATCCGAGCCCTCGTCGAAGAAAAGGTCCCCGGCATCCGAGCCCTCGTCGAAGAAAAGGTGTCCGGCATCCGAGCCCTCGTCGAAGAAAAGGTGCCCGGCATCCGAGCCCTCGTCGAAGAAAAGGTGCCCGGCAGCCGAGCCCTCGTCGAAGAAAAGGTGCCCGGCAGCCGAGCCCTCGTCGAAGAAAAGGTGCCCCGGCAGCCGAGCCCTCGTCGAAGAAGAGGTGCCCGGCAGCCGAGCCCTCGTCGAAGAAGAGGTGCCCGGCAGCCGAGCCCTCGTCGAAGAAAAGGTCCCCGGCAGCCGAGCCCTCGTCGAAGAAAAGGTCCCCGGCAGCCGAGCCCTTGTCGCAAATTTTGTCTTAGACAGCCGAACCCTCGTCGAAGAAAAGGTCCCCGGCAGCCGAGCCCTCGTCGAAGAAAAGGTCCCCGGCAGCCGAGCCCTCGTCGCAAATTTTGTCTTAGACAGCCGAGCCTTCGTCGAAGAAAAGGTCCCCGGCAGCCGAGCACTCCTTGAAAATTTTTTCTTCGGCAGCCGAGCCCTCGTCGAAGAAAAGGTCCCCGGCAGCCGAGCCCTCGTCGAAGAAAAGGTCCCCGGCAGCCGAGCACTCCTTGAAAATTTTTTCTTCGGCAGCCGAGCCCTCGTCGAAGAAAAGGTCCCCGGCAGCCGAGCCCTTGTCGCAAATTTTGTCTTAGACAGCTGAGCCATCGTCGAAGAAAAGGTCCCCGGCAGCCGAGCCCTCGTCGAAGAAAAGGTCCCCGGCAGCCGAGCCCTCGTCGAAGAAAAGGTCCCCGGCAGCCGAGCCCTCGTCGCAAATTTTGTCTTAGACAGCCGAGCCTTCGTCGAAGAAAAGGTCCCCGGCAGCCGAGCACTCCTTGAAAATTTTTTCTTCGGCAGCCGAGCCCTCGTTGAAGAAAAGGTCCCCGGCAGCCGAGCCCTCGTCGAAGAAAAGGTCCCCGGCAGCCGAGCACTCCTTGAAAATTTTTTCTTCGGCAGCCGAGCCCTCGTCGAAGAAAAGGTCCCCGGCAGCCGAGCCCTCGTCGAAGAAAAGGTCCCCGGCAGCCGAGCCCTCGTCGAAGAAAAGGTCCCCGGCAGCCGAGCCCTCATCGCAAATTTTGTCTTAGACAGCCGAGCCCTCGTCGAAGAAAAGGTCCCCGGCAGCCGAGCCCTCGTCGAAGAAAAGGTCCCCGGCAGCCGAGCCCTCGTCGAAGAAAAGGTCCCCGGCAGCCGAGCCCTCGTCGAAGAAAAGGTCCCCGGCAGCCGAGCCCTCGTCGAAGAAAAGGTCCCCGGCAGCCGAGCCCTCGTCGAAGAAAAGGTCCCCGGCAGCCGAGCCCTCGTCGAAGAAAAGGTCCCCGGCAGCCGAGCCCGCGTCGAAGAAAAGGTCCCCGGCAGCCGAGCCCTCGTCGAAGAAAAGGTCCCCGGCAGCCGAGCCCTCGTCGAAGAAAAGGTCCCCGGCAGCCGAGCCCGCGTCGAAGAAAAGGTCCCCGGCAGCCGAGCCCTCGTCGAAGAAAAGGTCCCCGGCAGCCGAGCCCGCGTCGAAGAAAAGGTCCCCGGCAGCCGAGCCCGCGTCGAAGAAAAGGTCCCCGGCAGCCGAGCCCTCGTTGAAAATTTTTTCTTCGGCAGCCGAGCCCTCGTCGAAGAAAAGGTCCCCGGCAGCCGAGCCCTCGTCGAAGAAAAGGTCCCCGGCAGCCGAGCCCTCGTCGCAAATTTTGTCTTAGACAGCCGAGCCTTCGTCGAAGAAAAGGTCCCCGGCAGCCGAGCACTCCTTGAAAATTTTTTCTTCGGCAGCCGAGCCCTCGTCGAAGAAAAGGTCCCCGGCAGCCGAGCCCTCGTCGAAGAAAAGGTCCCCGGCAGCCGAGCACTCCTTGAAAATTTTTTCTTCGGCAGCCGAGCCCTCGTCGAAGAAAAGGTCCCCGGCAGCCGAGCCCTTGTCGCAAATTTTGTCTTAGACAGCTGAGCCATCGTCGAAGAAAAGGTCCCCGGCAGCCGAGCCCTCGTCGAAGAAAAGGTCCCCGGCAGCCGAGCCCTCGTCGAAGAAAAGGTCCCCGGCAGCCGAGCCCTCGTCGAAAATTTTGTCTTAGACAGCCGAGCCTTCGTCGAAGAAAAGGTCCCCGGCAGCCGAGCACTCCTTGAAAATTTTTTCTTCGGCAGCCGAGCCCTCGTCGAAGAAAAGGTCCCCGGCAGCCGAGCCCTCGTCGAAGAAAAGGTCCCCGGCAGCCGAGCACTCCTTGAAAATTTTTTCTTCGGCAGCCGAGCCCTCGTCGAAGAAAAGGTCCCCGGCAGCCGAGCCCTCGTCGAAGAAAAGGTCCCCGGCAGCCGAGCCCTCGTCGAAGAAAAGGTCCCCGGCAGCCGAGCCCTCGTCGAAGAAAAGGTCCCCGGCAGCCGAGCCCTCATCGCAAATTTTGTCTTAGACAGCCGAGCCCTCGTCGAAGAAAAGGTCCCCGGCAGCCGAGCCCTCGTCGAAGAAAAGGTCCCCGGCAGCCGAGCCCTCGTCGAAGAAAAGGACCCCGGCAGCCGAGCCCTCGTCGAAGAAAAGGTCCCCGGCAGCCGAGCCCTCGTCGAAGAAAAGGTCCCCGGCAGCCGAGCCCTCGTCGAAGAAAAGGTCCCCGGCAGCCGAGCCCTCGTCGAAAATTTATTCTTCGGCAGCCGAACCCTCGTCGAAGAAAAGGTCCCCGGCAGCCGAGCCCTCGTCGAAGAAAAGGTCCCCGGCAGCCAAGCCCTCGTCGAAAATTTATTCTTCGGCAGCCGAACCCTCGTCGAAGAAAAGGTACCCGGCAGCCAAGCCCTCGACGAAGAAAAGGTCCCCGGCAGCCGAGCCCTCTACGAAGAAAAGGTCCCCGGCAGCCGAGCCCTCGTCGAAGAAAAGGTCCCCGGCAGCCGAGCCCTCGTCGAAGAAAAGGTCCCCGGCAGCCGAGCCCTCGTCGAAAATTTTTTCTTCAGCAGCCGAGCCCTCGTCGAAGAAAAGGTCCCTGACAGGCAAGCACTCTTCGAAGAAAAGTTGCCCGGCAGCCGAGCCCTCGTCAAAGAAAAGTTGCCTGGCAGCCGAGTCCTCGTCGAAGAAAAGGTCCCCGGTATCCGAGCCCTCGTCGAAGAAAAGGTCCCCGGCAGCCGAGCCCTCGTCGAAAATTTATTCTTCGGCAGCCGAACCCTCGTCGAAGAAAAGGTACCCGGCAGCCAAGCCCTCGACGAAGAAAAGGACCCCGGCAGCCGAGCCCTCGTCGAAAATTTTTTCTTCGGCAGCCGAGCCCTCGTCGAAGAAAAGGTCCCCGGCAGCCGAGCCCTCGTCGAAGAAAAGGTCCCCGGCAGCCGAGCCCTCGTCGAAGAAAAGGTCCCCGGCAGCCGAGCCCTCGTCGAAGAAAAGGTCACCGGCAGCCGAGCCCTCGTCGAAGAAAAGGTCCCCGGCAGCCGAGCCCGCGTCGAAGAAAAGGTCCCCGGCAGCCGAGCCCGCGTCGAAGAAAAGGACCCCGGCAGCCGAGCCCTCGTCGAAAATTTTTTCTTCGGCAGCGGAGCCCTCGTCGAAGAAAAGGTCCCCGGCAGCCGAGCCCTCGTCGAAGAAAAGGTCCCCGGCAGCCGAGCCCTCGTCGAAAATTTATTCTTCGGCAGCCGAACCCTCGTCGAAGAAAAGGTCCCCGGCAGCCGAGCCCTCGTCGAAGAAAAGGTCCCCGGCAGCCGAGCCCTCGTCGAAAATTTATTCTTCGGCAGCCGAACCCTCGTCGAAGAAAAGGTCCCCGGCAGCCAAGCCCTCGACGAAGAAAAGGTCCCCGGCAGCCGAGCCCTCGACGAAGAAAAGGTCCCCGGCAGCCGAGCCCTCGTCGAAGAAAAGGTCCCCGGCAGCCGAGCCCTCGTCGACAATTTTTTCTTCAGCAGCCGAGCCCTCGTCGAAGAAAAGGTCCCTGACAGGCAAGCACTCGTCGAAGAAAAGTTGCCCGGCAGCCGAGCAGTCGTCAAAGAAAAGTTGCCTGGCAGCCGAATCCTCGTCGAAGAAAAGGTCCCCGGTATCCGAGCCCTCGTCGAAGAAAAGGTCCCCGGCAGCCGAGCCCTCGTCGAAGAAAAGGTCCCCGGCAGCCGAGCCCTCGTCGAAGAAAAGGTCCCCGGCAGCCAAGCCCTCGACGAAGAAAAGGACCCCGGCAGCCGAGCCCTCGTCGAAAATTTTTTCTTCGGCAGCCGAGCCCTCGTCGAAGAAAAGGTCCCCGGCAGCCGAGCCCTCGTCGAAGAAAAGGTCCCCGGCAGCCGAGCCCTCGTCGAAAATCTTTTCTTCGGCAGCCGAGCCCTCGTCGAAGAAAAGGTCCCCGGCAGCCGAGCCCGCGTCGAAGAAAAGGTCCCCGGCAGCCGAGCCCGCGTCGAAGAAAAGGTCCCCGGCAGCCGAGCCCTCGTCGAAGAAAAGGTCCCCGGCAGCCGAGCCCGCGTCGAAGAAAAGGTCCCCGGCAGCCGAGCCCGCGTCGAAGAAAAGGTCCCCGGCAGCCGAGCCCTCGTTGAAAATTTTTTCTTCGGCAGCCGAGCCCTCGTCGAAGAAAAGGTCCCTGGCAGCCGAGCCCTCGTCGAAGAAAAGGACCCCGGCAGCCGAGCCCTCGTCGAAGAAAAGGACCCCGGCAGCCGAGCCCTCGTCGAAGAAGAGGTCCCCGGCAGCCGAGCCCTCGTCGAAGAAGAGGTCCCCGGCAGCCGAGCCCTCGTCGAAGAAGAGGTCCCCGGCAGCCGAGCCCTCGTCGAAGAAGAGGTCCCCGGCAGCCGAGCCCTCGTCGAAAATTTTTTCTTCATCAGCCGAGCCCACATCGAAGAAAAAGAACCCAGCAGCCGAGCCTTCTTCGAAGAAAAGGTCCCCGGCAGACGAGCCCTCGTCGAAAGATTTTATCTTAGGCAGCCGAAACCTCGTCGCAGAAGAAGGCCGCGGCAGCCGAGCCCTCATCGGAGAAGAGGTCCCCGGCAGCCGAGCCCTCATCGAAGAAAAGGTCCCAGGCAGCCGAGCCCTCGTCGAAGAAAAGGTTCCCGGCATCCGAGCCCTCGTCGAAGAAAAGGTCCCAGGCAGCCGAGCCCTCGTCGAAGAAAAGGTTCCCGGCATCCGAGCCCTCGTCGAAGAAAAGGTCCCCGGCATCCGAGCCCTCGTCGAAGAAAAGGTGTCCGGCATCCGAGCCCTCGTCGAAGAAAAGGTGCCCGGCATCCGAGCCCTCGTCGAAGAAAAGGTGCCCGGCAGCCGAGCCCTCGTCGAAGAAAAGGTGCCCGGCAGCCGAGCCCTCGTCGAAGAAAAGGTGCCCGGCAGCCGAGCCCTCGTCGAAGAAGAGGTGCCCGGCAGCCGAGCCCTCGTCGAAGAAGAGGTGCCCGGCAGCCGAGCCCTCGTCGAAGAAAAGGTCCCCGGCAGCCGAGCCCTCGTCGAAGAAAAGGTCCCCGGCAGCCGAGCCCTTGTCGCAAATTTTGTCTTAGACAGCCGAACCCTCGTCGAAGAAAAGGTCCCCGGCAGCCGAGCCCTCGTCGAAGAAAAGGTCCCCGGCAGCCGAGCCCTCGTCGCAAATTTTGTCTTAGACAGCCGAGCCTTCGTCGAAGAAAAGGTCCCCGGCAGCCGAGCACTCCTTGAAAATTTTTTCTTCGGCAGCCGAGCCCTCGTCGAAGAAAAGGTCCCCGGCAGCCGAGCCCTCGTCGAAGAAAAGGTCCCCGGCAGCCGAGCACTCCTTGAAAATTTTTTCTTCGGCAGCCGAGCCCTCGTCGAAGAAAAGGTCCCCGGCAGCCGAGCCCTTGTCGCAAATTTTGTCTTAGACAGCTGAGCCATCGTCGAAGAAAAGGTCCCCGGCAGCCGAGCCCTCGTCGAAGAAAAGGTCCCCGGCAGCCGAGCCCTCGTCGAAGAAAAGGTCCCCGGCAGCCGAGCCCTCGTCGCAAATTTTGTCTTAGACAGCCGAGCCTTCGTCGAAGAAAAGGTCCCCGGCAGCCGAGCACTCCTTGAAAATTTTTTCTTCGGCAGCCGAGCCCTCGTTGAAGAAAAGGTCCCCGGCAGCCGAGCCCTCGTCGAAGAAAAGGTCCCCGGCAGCCGAGCACTCCTTGAAAATTTTTTCTTCGGCAGCCGAGCCCTCGTCGAAGAAAAGGTCCCCGGCAGCCGAGCCCTCGTCGAAGAAAAGGTCCCCGGCAGCCGAGCCCTCGTCGAAGAAAAGGTCCCCGGCAGCCGAGCCCTCATCGCAAATTTTGTCTTAGACAGCCGAGCCCTCGTCGAAGAAAAGGTCCCCGGCAGCCGAGCCCTCGTCGAAGAAAAGGTCCCCGGCAGCCGAGCCCTCGTCGAAGAAAAGGTCCCCGGCAGCCGAGCCCTCGTCGAAGAAAAGGTCCCCGGCAGCCGAGCCCTCGTCGAAGAAAAGGTCCCCGGCAGCCGAGCCCTCGTCGAAGAAAAGGTCCCCGGCAGCCGAGCCCTCGTCGAAGAAAAGGTCCCCGGCAGCCGAGCCCGCGTCGAAGAAAAGGTCCCCGGCAGCCGAGCCCTCGTCGAAGAAAAGGTCCCCGGCAGCCGAGCCCGCGTCGAAGAAAAGGTCCCCGGCAGCCGAGCCCGCGTCGAAGAAAAGGTCCCCGGCAGCCGAGCCCTCGTCGAAGAAAAGGTCCCCGGCAGCCGAGCCCGCGTCGAAGAAAAGGTCCCCGGCAGCCGAGCCCGCGTCGAAGAAAAGGTCCCCGGCAGCCGAGCCCTCGTTGAAAATTTTTTCTTCGGCAGCCGAGCCCTCGTCGAAGAAAAGGTCCCCGGCAGCCGAGCCCTCGTCGAAGAAAAGGTCCCCGGCAGCCGAGCCCTCGTCGCAAATTTTGTCTTAGACAGCCGAGCCTTCGTCGAAGAAAAGGTCCCCGGCAGCCGAGCACTCCTTGAAAATTTTTTCTTCGGCAGCCGAGCCCTCGTCGAAGAAAAGGTCCCCGGCAGCCGAGCCCTCGTCGAAGAAAAGGTCCCCGGCAGCCGAGCACTCCTTGAAAATTTTTTCTTCGGCAGCCGAGCCCTCGTCGAAGAAAAGGTCCCCGGCAGCCGAGCCCTTGTCGCAAATTTTGTCTTAGACAGCTGAGCCATCGTCGAAGAAAAGGTCCCCGGCAGCCGAGCCCTCGTCGAAGAAAAGGTCCCCGGCAGCCGAGCCCTCGTCGAAGAAAAGGTCCCCGGCAGCCGAGCCCTCGTCGAAAATTTTGTCTTAGACAGCCGAGCCTTCGTCGAAGAAAAGGTCCCCGGCAGCCGAGCACTCCTTGAAAATTTTTTCTTCGGCAGCCGAGCCCTCGTCGAAGAAAAGGTCCCCGGCAGCCGAGCCCTCGTCGAAGAAAAGGTCCCCGGCAGCCGAGCACTCCTTGAAAATTTTTTCTTCGGCAGCCGAGCCCTCGTCGAAGAAAAGGTCCCCGGCAGCCGAGCCCTCGTCGAAGAAAAGGTCCCCGGCAGCCGAGCCCTCGTCGAAGAAAAGGTCCCCGGCAGCCGAGCCCTCGTCGAAGAAAAGGTCCCCGGCAGCCGAGCCCTCATCGCAAATTTTGTCTTAGACAGCCGAGCCCTCGTCGAAGAAAAGGTCCCCGGCAGCCGAGCCCTCGTCGAAGAAAAGGTCCCCGGCAGCCGAGCCCTCGTCGAAGAAAAGGTCCCCGGCAGCCGAGCCCTCGTCGAAGAAAAGGTCCCCGGCAGCCGAGCCCTCGTCGAAGAAAAGGTCCCCGGCAGCCGAGCCCTCGTCGAAGAAAAGGTCCCCGGCAGCCGAGCCCTCGTCGAAGAAAAGGTCCCCGGCAGCCGAGCCCTCGTCGAAGAAAAGGTCCCCGGCAGCCGAGCCCGCGTCGAAGAAAAGGTCCCCGGCAGCCGAGCCCTCGTCGAAGAAAAGGTCCCCGGCAGCCGAGCCCGCGTCGAAGAAAAGGTCCCCGGCAGCCGAGCCCGCGTCGAAGAAAAGGTCCCCGGCAGCCGAGCCCTCGTCGAAGAAAAGGTCCCCGGCAGCCGAGCCCGCGTCGAAGAAAAGGTCCCCGGCAGCCGAGCCCGCGTCGAAGAAAAGGTCCCCGGCAGCCGAGCCCTCGTTGAAAATTTTTTCTTCGGCAGCCGAGCCCTCGTCGAAGAAAAGGTCCCCGGCAGCCGAGCCCTCGTCGAAGAAAAGGACCCCGGCAGCCGAGCCCTCGTCGAAGAAAAGGACCCCGGCAGCCGAGCCCTCGTCGAAGAAGAGGTCCCCGGCAGCCGAGCCCTCGTCGAAGAAGAGGTCCCCGGCAGCCGAGCCCTCGTCGAAGAAGAGGTCCCCGGCAGCCGAGCCCGCGTCGAAGAAAAGGTCCCCGGCAGCCGAGCCCGCGTCGAAGAAAAGGTCCCCGGCAGCCGAGCCCTCGTTGAAAATTTTTTCTTCGGCAGCCGAGCCCTCGTCGAAGAAAAGGTCCCCGGCAGCCGAGCCCTCGTCGAAGAAAAGGTCCCCGGCAGCCGAGCCCTCGTCGCAAATTTTGTCTTAGACAGCCGAGCCTTCGTCGAAGAAAAGGTCCCCGGCAGCCGAGCACTCCTTGAAAATTTTTTCTTCGGCAGCCGAGCCCTCGTCGAAGAAAAGGTCCCCGGCAGCCGAGCCCTCGTCGAAGAAAAGGTCCCCGGCAGCCGAGCACTCCTTGAAAATTTTTTCTTCGGCAGCCGAGCCCTCGTCGAAGAAAAGGTCCCCGGCAGCCGAGCCCTTGTCGCAAATTTTGTCTTAGACAGCTGAGCCATCGTCGAAGAAAAGGTCCCCGGCAGCCGAGCCCTCGTCGAAGAAAAGGTCCCCGGCAGCCGAGCCCTCGTCGAAGAAAAGGTCCCCGGCAGCCGAGCCCTCGTCGAAAATTTTGTCTTAGACAGCCGAGCCTTCGTCGAAGAAAAGGTCCCCGGCAGCCGAGCACTCCTTGAAAATTTTTTCTTCGGCAGCCGAGCCCTCGTCGAAGAAAAGGTCCCCGGCAGCCGAGCCCTCGTCGAAGAAAAGGTCCCCGGCAGCCGAGCACTCCTTGAAAATTTTTTCTTCGGCAGCCGAGCCCTCGTCGAAGAAAAGGTCCCCGGCAGCCGAGCCCTCGTCGAAGAAAAGGTCCCCGGCAGCCGAGCCCTCGTCGAAGAAAAGGTCCCCGGCAGCCGAGCCCTCGTCGAAGAAAAGGTCCCCGGCAGCCGAGCCCTCATCGCAAATTTTGTCTTAGACAGCCGAGCCCTCGTCGAAGAAAAGGTCCCCGGCAGCCGAGCCCTCGTCGAAGAAAAGGTCCCCGGCAGCCGAGCCCTCGTCGAAGAAAAGGTCCCCGGCAGCCGAGCCCTCGTCGAAGAAAAGGTCCCCGGCAGCCGAGCCCTCGTCGAAGAAAAGGTCCCCGGCAGCCGAGCCCTCGTCGAAGAAAAGGTCCCCGGCAGCCGAGCCCTCGTCGAAGAAAAGGTCCCCGGCAGCCGAGCCCTCGTCGAAGAAAAGGTCCCCGGCAGCCGAGCCCGCGTCGAAGAAAAGGTCCCCGGCAGCCGAGCCCTCGTCGAAGAAAAGGTCCCCGGCAGCCGAGCCCGCGTCGAAGAAAAGGTCCCCGGCAGCCGAGCCCGCGTCGAAGAAAAGGTCCCCGGCAGCCGAGCCCTCGTCGAAGAAAAGGTCCCCGGCAGCCGAGCCCGCGTCGAAGAAAAGGTCCCCGGCAGCCGAGCCCGCGTCGAAGAAAAGGTCCCCGGCAGCCGAGCCCTCGTTGAAAATTTTTTCTTCGGCAGCCGAGCCCTCGTCGAAGAAAAGGTCCCCGGCAGCCGAGCCCTCGTCGAAGAAAAGGACCCCGGCAGCCGAGCCCTCGTCGAAGAAAAGGACCCCGGCAGCCGAGCCCTCGTCGAAGAAGAGGTCCCCGGCAGCCGAGCCCTCGTCGAAGAAGAGGTCCCCGGCAGCCGAGCCCTCGTCGAAGAAGAGGTCCCCGGCAGCCGAGCCCTCGTCGAAAATTTTTTCTTCATCAGCCGAGCCCACATCGAAGAAAAAGAACCCAGCAGCCGAGCCTTCTTCGAAGAAAAGGTCCCCGGCAGACGAGCCCTCGTCGAAAGATTTTATCTTAGGCAGCCGAAAACTCGTCGCAGAAGAAGGCCGCGGCAGCCGAGCCCTCATCGGAGAAGAGGTCCCCGGCAGCCGAGCCCTCATCGAAGAAAAGGTCCCAGGCAGCCGAGCCCTCGTCGAAGAAAAGGTTCCCGGCATCCGAGCCCTCGTCGAAGAAAAGGTCCCAGGCAGCCGAGCCCTCGTCGAAGAAAAGGTTCCCGGCATCCGAGCCCTCGTCGAAGAAAAGGTCCCCGGCATCCGAGCCCTCGTCGAAGAAAAGGTGCCCGGCATCCGAGCCCTCGTCGAAGAAAAGGTGCCCGGCATCCGAGCCCTCGTCAAAGAAAAGGTGCCCGGCAGCCGAGCCCTCGTCGAAGAAAAGGTGCCCGGCAGCCGAGCCCTCGTCGAAGAAAAGGTGCCCGGCAGCCGAGCCCTCGTCGAAGAAGAGGTGCCCGGCAGCCGAGCCCTCGTCGAAGAAGAGGTGCCCGGCAGCCGAGCCCTCGTCGAAGAAGAGGTGCCCGGCAGCCGAGCCCTCGTCGAAGAAGAGGTGCCCGGCAGCCGAGCCCTCGTCGAAGAAGAGGTGCCCGGCAGCCGAGCCCTCGTCGAAGAAGAGGTGCCCGGCAGCCGAGCCCTCGTCGAAGAAGAGGTGCCCGGCAGCCGAGCCCTCGTCGAAGAAGAGGTGCCCGGCAGCCGAGCCCTCGTCGAAGAAGAGGTCCCCGGCAGCCGAGCCCTCGTCGAAGAAGAGGTGCCCGGCAGCCGAGCCCTCGTCGAAGAAGAGGTCCCCGGCAGCCGAGCCCTCGTCGAAGAAGAGGTGCCCGGCAGCCGAGCCCTCGTCGAAGAAGAGGTGCCCGGCAGCCGAGCCCTCGTCGAAGAAGAGGTGCCCGGCAGCCGAGCCCTCGTCGAAGAAGAGGTCCCCGGCAGCCGAGCCCTCGTCGAAGAAGAGGTCCCCGGCAGCCGAGCCCGCGTCGAAGAAGAGGTCCCCGGCAGCCGAGCCCGCGTCGAAGAAGAGGTCCCCGGCAGCCGAGCCCGCGTCGAAGAAGAGGTCCCCGGCAGCCGAGCCCGCGTCGAAGAAGAGGTCCCCGGCAGCCGAGCCCGCGTCGAAGAAGAGGTCCCCGGCAGCCGAGCCCGCGTCGAAGAAGAGGTCCCCGGCAGCCGAGCCCGCGTCGAAGAAGAGGTCCCCGGCAGCCGAGCCCGCGTCGAAGAAAAGGTCCCCGGCAGCCGAGCCCGCGTCGAAGAAAAGGTCCCCGGCAGCCGAGCACTCCTTGAAAATTTTTTCTTCGGCAGCCGAGCCCTCGTCGAAGAAAAGGTCCCCGGCAGCCGAGCCCTCGTCGAAGAAAAGGTCCCCGGCAGCCGAGCCCTTGTCGCAAATTTTGTCTTAGACAGCCGAGCCCTCGTCGAAGAAAAGGTCCCCGGCAGCCGAGCCCTCGTCGAAGAAGAGGTCCCCGGCAGCCGAGCCCTCGTCGAAGAAGAGGTCCCCGGCAGCCGAGCCCGCGTCGAAGAAGAGGTCCCCGGCAGCCGAGCCCGCGTCGAAGAAGAGGTCCCCGGCAGCCGAGCCCGCGTCGAAGAAGAGGTCCCCGGCAGCAGAGCCCGCGTCGAAGAAGAGGTCCCCGGCAGCCGAGCCCTCGTCGAAGAAGAGGTCCCCGGCAGCCGAGCTCGCGTCGAAGAAGAGGTCCCCGGCAGCCGAGCCCGCGTCGAAGAAGAGTTCCCCGGCAGCCGAGCCCGCGTCGAAGAAGAGGTCCCCGGCAGCCGAGCCCGCGTCGCAGAAGAGGTCCCCGGCAGCCGAGCCCGCGTCGAAGAAAAGGTCCCCGGCAGCCGAGCCCGCGTCGAAGAAAAGGTCCCCGGCAGCCGAGCCCGCGTCGAAGAAAAGGTCCCCGGCAGCCGAGCACTCCTTGAAAATTTTTTCTTCGGCAGCCGAGCCCTCGTCGAAGAAAAGGTCCCCGGCAGCCGAGCCCTCGTCGAAGAAAAGGTCCCCGGCAGCCGAGCCCTTGTCGCAAATTTTGTCTTAGACAGCCGAGCCCTCGTCGAAGAAAAGGTCCCCGGCAGCCGAGCCCTCGTCGAAGAAAAGGTCCCCGGCAGCCGAGCCCTCGTCGAAGAAAAGGTCCCCGGCAGCCGAGCCCTTGTCGCAAATTTTGTCTTAGACAGCCGAACCCTCGTCGAAGAAAAGGTCCCCGGCAGCCGAGCCCTCGTCGAAGAAAAGGTCCCCGGCAGCCGAGCCCTCGTCGCAAATTTTGTCTTAGACAGCCGAGCCTTCGTCGAAGAAAAGGTCCCCGGCAGCCGAGCACTCCTTGAAAATTTTTTCTTCGGCAGCCGAGCCCTCGTCGAAGAAAAGGTCCCCGGCAGCCGAGCCCTCGTCGAAGAAAAGGTCCCCGGCAGCCGAGCACTCCTTGAAAATTTTTTCTTCGGCAGCCGAGCCCTCGTCGAAGAAAAGGTCCCCGGCAGCCGAGCCCTTGTCGCAAATTTTGTCTTAGACAGCTGAGCCATCGTCGAAGAAAAGGTCCCCGGCAGCCGAGCCCTCGTCGAAGAAAAGGTCCCCGGCAGCCGAGCCCTCGTCGAAGAAAAGGTCCCCGGCAGCCGAGCCCTCGTCGCAAATTTTGTCTTAGACAGCCGAGCCTTCGTCGAAGAAAAGGTCCCCGGCAGCCGAGCACTCCTTGAAAATTTTTTCTTCGGCAGCCGAGCCCTCGTCGAAGAAAAGGTCCCCGGCAGCCGAGCCCTCGTCGAAGAAAAGGTCCCCGGCAGCCGAGCACTCCTTGAAAATTTTTTCTTCGGCAGCCGAGCCCTCGTCGAAGAAAAGGTCCCCGGCAGCCGAGCCCTCGTCGAAGAAAAGGTCCCCGGCAGCCGAGCCCTCGTCGAAAAATTTTCTTCGGCAGCCGAGCCCTCGTCGAAGAAAAGGTCCCCGGCAGCCGAGCCCTCGTCGAAGAAAAGGTCCCTGGCAGCCGAGCCCTCGTCGAAGAAAAGGTCCCCGGCAGCCGAGCCCTTGTCGCAAATTTTGTCTTAGACAGCCGAGCCCTCGTCGAAGAAAAGGTCCCCGGCAGCCGAGCCCTCGTCGAAGAAAAGGTCCCCGGCAGCCGAGCCCTCGTCGCAAATTTTGTCTTAGACAGCCGAGCCTTCGTCGAAGAAAAGGTCCCCGGCATCCGAGCACTCCTTGAAAATTTTTTCTTCGGCAGCCGAGCCCTCGTCGAAGAAAAGGTCCCCGGCAGCCGAGCCCTCGTCGAAGAAAAGGTCCCCGGCAGCCGAGCCCTCGTCGAAGAAAAGGTCCCCGGCAGCCGAGCCCTTGTCGCAAATTTTGTCTTAGACAGCCGAGCCCTCGTCGAAGAAAAGGTCCCCGGCAGCCGAGCCCTCGTCGAAGAAAAGGTCCCCGGCAGCCGAGCCCTCGTCGAAGAAAAGGTCCCCGGCAGCCGAGCCCTTGTCGCAAATTTTGTCTTAGACAGCCGAACCCTCGTCGAAGAAAAGGTCCCCGGCAGCCGAACCCTCGTCGAAGAAAAGGTCCCCGGCAGCCGAGCCCTCGTCGCAAATTTTGTCTTAGACAGCCGAGCCTTCGTCGAAGAAAAGGTCCCCGGCAGCCGAGCACTCCTTGAAAATTTTTTCTTCGGCAGCCGAGCCCTCGTCGAAGAAAAGGTCCCCGGCAGCCGAGCCCTCGTCGAAGAAAAGGTCCCCGGCAGCCGAGCACTCCTTGAAAATTTTTTCTTCGGCAGCCGAGCCCTCGTCGAAGAAAAGGTCCCCGGCAGCCGAGCCCTTGTCGCAAATTTTGTCTTAGACAGCTGAGCCATCGTCGAAGAAAAGGTCCCCGGCAGCCGAGCCCTCGTCGAAGAAAAGGTCCCCGGCAGCCGAGCCCTCGTCGAAGAAAAGGTCCCCGGCAGCCGAGCCCTCGTCGCAAATTTTGTCTTAGACAGCCGAGCCTTCGTCGAAGAAAAGGTCCCCGGCAGCCGAGCACTCCTTGAAAATTTTTTCTTCGGCAGCCGAGCCCTCGTCGAAGAAAAGGTCCCCGGCAGCCGAGCCCTCGTCGAAGAAAAGGTCCCCGGCAGCCGAGCACTCCTTGAAAATTTTTTCTTCGGCAGCCGAGCCCTCGTCGAAGAAAAGGTCCCCGGCAGCCGAGCCCTCGTCGAAGAAAAGGTCCCCGGCAGCCGAGCCCTCGTCGAAAAATTTTCTTCGGCAGCCGAGCCCTCGTCGAAGAAAAGGTCCCCGGCAGCCGAGCCCTCGTCGAAGAAAAGGTCCCTGGCAGCCGAGCCCTCGTCGAAGAAAAGGTCCCCGGCAGCCGAGCCCTTGTCGCAAATTTTGTCTTAGACAGCCGAGCCCTCGTCGAAGAAAAGGTCCCCGGCAGCCGAGCCCTCGTCGAAGAAAAGGTCCCCGGCAGCCGAGCCCTCGTCGCAAATTTTGTCTTAGACAGCCGAGCCTTCGTCGAAGAAAAGGTCCCCGGCATCCGAGCACTCCTTGAAAATTTTTTCTTCGGCAGCCGAGCCCTCGTCGAAGAAAAGGTCCCCGGCAGCCGAGCCCTCGTCGAAGAAAAGGTCCCCGGCAGCCGAGCCCTCGTCGAAGAAAAGGTCCCCGGCAGCCGAGCCCTCGTCGAAGAAAAGGTCCCCGGCAGCCGAGCCCTCGTCGAAGAAAAGGTCCCCGGCAGCCGAGCCCTTGTCGCAAATTTTGTCTTAGACAGCCGAGCCCTCGTCGAAGAAAAGGTCCCCGGCAGCCGAGCCCTCGTCGAAGAAAAGGTCCCCGGCAGCCGAGCCCTCGTCGAAGAAAAGGTCCCCGGCAGCCGAGCCCTCGTCGAAGAAAAGGTCCCCGGCAGCCGAGCCCTCGTCGCAAATTTTGTCTTAGACAGCCGAGCCTTCGTCGAAGAAAAGGTCCCCGGCAGCCGAGCAGTCCTTGAAAATTTTTTCTTCGGTAGCCGAGCCCTCGTCGAAGAAAAGGTCCCCGGCAGCCGAGCCCTCGTCGAAGAAAAGGTCCCCGGCAGCCGAGCCCTCGTCGAAGAAAAGGTCCCCGGCAGCCGAGCCCTCGTCGAAGAAAAGGTCCCCAGCAGCCGAGCCCTCGTCGAAGAAAAGGTCCCCGGCAGCCGAGCCCTCGTCGAAGAAAAGGTCCCCGGCAGCCGAGCCCTCGTCGAAGAAAAGGTCCCCGGCAGCCGAGCCCTCGTCGAAGAAAAGGTCCCCGGCAGCCGAGCCCTCGTCGAAGAAAAGGTCCCCGGCAGCCTAGCCCTCGTCGAAGAAAAGGTCCCCGGCAGCCGAGCCCTCGTCGCAAATTTTGTCTTAGACAGCCGAGCCCTCGTCGAAGAAAAGGTCCCCGGCAGATGAGCCCTCGTCGAAAAATTTTCTTCAGCAGCCGAGCCCTCGTCAAAGAAAAGGTCCCCGGCAGCCGAGCCCTCGTCGAAGAAAAGGTCCCCGGCAGCCGAGCCCTCGTCGAAGAAAAGGTCCCCGGCAGCCGAGCCCTCGTCGCAAATTTTGTCTTAGACAGCCGAGCCTTCGTCGAAGAAAAGGTCCCCGGCAGCCGAGCACTCCTTGAAAATTTTTTCTTCGGCAGCCGAGCCCTCGTCGAAGAAAAGGTCCCCGGCAGCCGAGCCCTCGTCGAAGAAAAGGTCCCCGGCAGCCGAGCCCTCGTCGAAGAAAAGGTCCCCGGCAGCCGAGACCTCGTCGAAGAAAAGGTCCCCGGCAGCCGAGCCCTCGTCGAAGAAAAGGTCCCCGGCAGCCGAGCCCTCGTCGAAGAAAAGATCCCCGGCAGCCGAGCCCTCGTCGAAGAAAAGGTCCCCGGCAGATGAGCCCTCGTCGAAAAATTTTCTTCAGCATCCGAGCCCTCGTCGAAGAAAAGGTCCCCGGCAGCCGAGCCCTCGTCGAAGAAAAGGTCCCCGGCAGCCGAGCCCTCGTCGCAAATTTTGTCTTAGACAGCCGAGCCTTCATCGAAGAAAAGGTCCCCGGCAGCCGAGCACTCCTTGAAAATTTTTTCTTCGGCAGCCGAGCCCTCGTCGAAGAAAAGGTCCCCGGCAGCTGAGCCCTCGTCGAAGAAAAGGTCCCCGGCAGCCGAGCCCTCGTCGAACAAAAGGTCCCCGGCAGCCGAGCCCTCGTCGAAGAAAAGGTCCCCGGCAGCCGAGCCCTCGTCGAAGAAAAGGTCCCCGGCAGCCGAGCCCTCGTCGCAAATTTTGTCTTAGACAGCCGAGCCTTCGTCGAAGAAAAGGTCCCCGGCAGCCGAGCACTCCTTGAAAATTTTTTCTTCGGCAGCCGAGCCCTCGTCGAAGAAAAGGTCCCCGGCAGCCGAGCCCTCGTCGAAGAAAAGGTCCCCGGCAGCCGAGCCCTCGTCGAAGAAAAGGTCCCCGGCAGCCGAGCCCTCGTCGAAGAAAAGGTCCCCGGCAGCCGAGCCCTCGTCGAAGAAAAGGTCCCCGGCAGCCGAGCCCTCGTCGAAGAAAAGGACCCCGGCAGCCGAGCCCTCGTCGAAGAAAAGGTCCCCGGCAGCCGAGCCCTCGTCGAAGAAAAGGTCCCCGGCAGATGAGCCCTCGTCGAAAAATTTTCTTCAGCAGCCGAGCCCTCGTCGAAGAAAAGGTCCCCGGCAGCCGAGCCCTCGTCGAAGAAAAGGTCCCCGGCAGCCGAGCCCTCGTCGCAAATTTTGTCTTAGACAGCTGAGCCTTCGTCGAAGAAAAGGTCCCCGGCAGCCGAGCACTCCTTGAAAATTTTTTCTTCGGCAGCCGAGCCCTCGTCGAAGAAAAGGTCCCCGGCAGCCGAGCCCTCGTCGAAGAAAAGGTCCCCGGCAGCCGAGCCCTCGTCGAAGAAAAGGTCCCCGGCAGCCGAGCCCTCGTCGAAGAAAAGGTCCCCGGCAGCCTAGCCCTCGTCGAAGAAAAGGTCCCCGGCAGCCGAGCCCTCGTCGAAGAAAAGGTCCCCGGCAGCCTAGCCCTCGTCGAAGAAAAGGTCCCCGGCAGCCGAGCCCTCGTCGCAAATTTTGTCTTAGACAGCCGAGCCCTCGTCGAAGAAAAGGTCCCCGGCAGATGAGCCCTCGTCGAAAAATTTTCTTCAGCAGCCGAGCCCTCGTCGAAGAAAAGGTCCCCGGCAGCCGAGCCCTTGTCGCAAATTTTGTCTTAGACAGCCGAGCCTTCGTCGAAGAAAAGGTCCCCGGCAGCCGAGCCCTCGTCGAAGAAAAGGTCCCCGGCAGCCGAGCCCTCGTCGAAGAAAAGGTCCCCGGCAGCCGAGCCCTCGTCGAAGAAAAGGTCCCCGGCAGCCGAGCCCTCGTCGAAGAAAAGGTCCCCGGCAGCCGAGCCCTCGTCGCAAATTTTGTCTTAGACAGCTGAGCCTTCGTCGAAGAAAAGGTCCCTGGCAGCCGAGCACTCCTTGAAAATTTTTTCTTCGGCAGCCAAGCCCTCGTCGAAGAAAAGGTCCCCGGCAGCCGAGCCCTCGTCGAAGAAAAGGTCCCCGGCAGCCGAGCCCTCGTCGCAAATTTGTCTTAGACAGCCGAGCCCTCGTCGAAGAAAAGGTCCCCGGCAGATGAGCCCTCGTCGAAAAATTTTCTTCAGCAGCCGAGCCCTCGTCGAAGAAAAGGTCCCCCGGCAGCCGAGCCCTTGTCGCGAATTTTGTCTTAGACAGCCGAGCCTTCGTCGAAGAAAAGGTCCCCGGCAGCCGAGCCCTCGTCGAAGAAAAGGTCACCGGCAGCCGAGCCCTCGTCGAAGAAAAGGTCCCCGGCAGCCGAGCCCTCGTCGAAGAAAAGGTCCCCGGCAGCCGAGCCCTCGTCGAAGAAAAGGTCCCCGGCAGCCGAGCCCTCGTCGCAAATTTTGTCTTAGACAGCCGAGCCTTCGTCGAAGAAAAGGTCCCTGGCAGCCGAGCCCTCGTCGCAAATTTTGTCTTAGACAGCCGAGGCTTCGTCGAAGAAAAGGTCCCCGGCAGCCGAGCCCTCGTCGAAGAAAAGGTCCCCGGCAGCCGAGCCCTCGTCGAAGAAAAGGTCCCCGGCAGCCGAGCCCTCGTCGAAGAAAAGGTCCCGGCAGCCGAGCCCTCGTCGAAGAAAAGGTGTCCGGCAGCCGAGCCCTCGTCGAAGAAAAGGTGTCCGGCAGCCGAGCCCTCGTCGAAGTAAAGGTCCCCGGCAGCCGAGCCCCTCGTCGAAGTAAAGGTCCCCGGCAGCCGAGCCCTGGTCGAAGAAAAGGTCCCCGGCAGCCGAGCCCTCGTCGAAGAAAAGGTCCCCGGCAGCCGAGCCCTCGTCGAAGAAAAGGTGTCCGGCAGCCGAGCCCTCGTCGAAGAAAAGGTGTCCGGCAGCCAAGCCCGCGACGAAGAAAAGGTACCCGGCAGCCAAGCCCTCGACGAAAATTTTTTCTTAGACAGCCGAGCCTTCGTCGAAGAAAAGGTCCCCGGCAGCCGAGCCCTCGTTGAAAATTTTTTCTTCGGCAGCCGAGCCCTCGTCGAAGAAAAGGTCCCCGGCAGCCGAGCCCTCGTCGAAGAAAAGGTGTCCGGCAGCCGAGCCCTCGTCGAAGAAAAGGTGTCCGGCAGCCGAGCCCTCGTCGAAGTAAAGGTCCCCGGCAGCCGAGCCCTCGTCGAAGAAAAGGTGTCCGGCAGCCGAGCCCTCGTCGAAGAAAAGGTGTCCGGCAGCCGAGCCCTCGTCGAAAATTTTGTCTTAGACAGCCGAGCCCTCGTCGAAGAAAAGGTCCCCGGCAGCCGAGCCCTCGTCGAAGAAAAAGTCCCCGGCAGCCGAGCCCTCGTCGAAGAAAAGGTCCCCGGCAGCCGAGCCCTCGTCGAAGTAAAGGTCCCCGACAGCCGAGCCTTCGTCGAAGAAAAGGTCCCCGGCAGCCGAGCACTCCTTGAAAATTTTTTCTTCGGCAGCCGAGCCCTCGTCGAAGAAAAGGTCCCCGGCAGCCGAGCCCTCGTCGAAGAAAAGGTCCCCGGCAGCCGAGCACTCCTTGAAAATTTTTTCTTCGGCAGCCGAGCCCTCGTCGAAGAAAAGGTCCCCGGCAGCCGAGCCCTTGTCGCAAATTTTGTCTTAGACAGCTGAGCCATCGTCGAAGAAAAGGTCCCCGGCAGCCGAGCCCTCGTCGAAGAAAAGGTCCCCGGCAGCCGAGCCCTCGTCGAAGAAAAGGTCCCCGGCAGCCCAGCCCTCGTCGCAAATTTTGTCTTAGACAGCCGAGCCTTCGTCGAAGAAAAGGTCCCCGGCAGCCGAGCACTCCTTGAAAATTTTTTCTTCGGCAGCCGAGCCCTCGTCGAAGAAAAGGTCCCCGGCAGCCGAGCCCTCGTCGAAGAAAAGGTCCCCGGCAGCCGAGCACTCCTTGAAAATTTTTTCTTCGGCAGCCGAGCCCTCGTCGAAGAAAAGGTCCCCGGCAGCCGAGCCCTCGTCGAAGAAAAGGTCCCCGGCAGCCGAGCCCTCGTCGAAGAAAAGGTCCCCGGCAGCCGAGCCCTCGTCGAAAAATTTTCTTCGGCAGCCGAGCCCTCGTCGAAGAAAAGGTCCCCGGCAGCCGAGCCCTCGTCGAAGAAAAGGTCCCTGGCAGCCGAGCCCTCGTCGAAGAAAAGGTCCCCGGCAGCCGAGCCCTTGTCGCAAATTTTGTCTTAGACAGCCGAGCCCTCGTCGAAGAAAAGGTCCCCGGCAGCCGAGCCCTCGTCGAAGAAAAGGTCCCCGGCAGCCGAGCCCTCGTCGCAAATTTTGTCTTAGACAGCCGAGCCTTCGTCGAAGAAAAGGTCCCCGGCATCCGAGCACTCCTTGAAAATTTTTTCTTCGGCAGCCGAGCCCTCGTCGAAGAAAAGGTCCCCGGCAGCCGAGCCCTCGTCGAAGAAAAGGTCCCCGGCAGCCGAGCCCTCGTCGAAGAAAAGGTCCCCGGCAGCCGAGCCCTCGTCGAAGAAAAGGTCCCCGGCAGCCGAGCCCTTGTCGCAAATTTTGTCTTAGACAGCCGAGCCCTCGTCGAAGAAAAGGTCCCCGGCAGCCGAGCCCTCGTCGAAGAAAAGGTCCCCGGCAGCCGAGCCCTCGTCGAAGAAAAGGTCCCCGGCAGCCGAGCCCTCGTCGAAGAAAAGGTCCCCGGCAGCCGAGCCCTCGTCGCAAATTTTGTCTTAGACAGCCGAGCCTTCGTCGAAGAAAAGGTCCCCGGCAGCCGAGCAGTCCTTGAAAATTTTTTCTTCGGTAGCCGAGCCCTCGTCGAAGAAAAGGTCCCCGGCAGCCGAGCCCTCGTCGAAGAAAAGGTCCCCAGCAGCCGAGCCCTCGTCGAAGAAAAGGTCCCCGGCAGCCGAGCCCTCGTCGAAGAAAAGGTCCCCGGCAGCCGAGCCCTCGTCGAAGAAAAGGTCCCCGGCAGCCGAGCCCTCGTCGAAGAAAAGGTCCCCGGCAGCCGAGCCCTCGTCGAAGAAAAGGTCCCCGGCAGCCGAGCCCTCGTCGAAGAAAAGGTCCCCGGCAGCCGAGCCCTCGTCGAAGAAAAGGTCCCCGGCAGCCGAGCCCTCGTCGAAGAAAAGGTCCCCGGCAGCCTAGCCCTCGTCGAAGAAAAGGTCCCCGGCAGCCGAGCCCTCGTCGCAAATTTTGTCTTAGACAGCCGAGCCCTCGTCGAAGAAAAGGTCCCCGGCAGATGAGCCCTCGTCGAAAAATTTTCTTCAGCAGCCGAGCCCTCGTCAAAGAAAAGGTCCCCGGCAGCCGAGCCCTCGTCGAAGAAAAGGTGTCCGGCAGCCGAGCCCTCGTCGAAGAAAAGGTGTCCGGCAGCCGAGCCCTCGTCGAAGAAAAGGTCCCCGGCAGCCGAGCCCTCGTCGAAGAAAAGGTCCCCGGCAGCCGAGCCCTCGTCGAAGAAAAGGTCCCCGGCAGCCGAGCCCTCGTCGAAGAAAAGGTCCCCGGCAGCCGAGCCCTCGTCGAAGAAAAGGTCCCCGGCAGCCGAGCCCTCGTCGCAAATTTTGTCTTAGACAGCCGAGCCTTCGTCGAAGAAAAGGTCCCCGGCAGCCGAGCACTCCTTGAAAATTTTTTCTTCGGCAGCCGAGCCCTCGTCGAAGAAAAGGTCCCCGGCAGCCGAGCCCTCGTCGAAGAAAAGGTCCCCGGCAGCCGAGCCCTCGTCGAAGAAAAGGTCCCCGGCAGCCGAGACCTCGTCGAAGAAAAGGTCCCCGGCAGCCGAGCCCTCGTCGAAGAAAAGGTCCCCGGCAGCCGAGCCCTCGTCGAAGAAAAGATCCCCGGCAGCCGAGCCCTCGTCGAAGAAAAGGTCCCCGGCAGATGAGCCCTCGTCGAAAAATTTTCTTCAGCATCCGAGCCCTCGTCGAAGAAAAGGTCCCCGGCAGCCGAGCCCTCGTCGAAGAAAAGGTCCCCGGCAGCCGAGCCCTCGTCGCAAATTTTGTCTTAGACAGCCGAGCCTTCGTCGAAGAAAAGGTCCCCGGCAGCCGAGCACTCCTTGAAAATTTTTTCTTCGGCAGCCGAGCCCTCGTCGAAGAAAAGGTCCCCGGCAGCTGAGCCCTCGTCGAAGAAAAGGTCCCCGGCAGCCGAGCCCTCGTCGAACAAAAGGTCCCCGGCAGCCGAGCCCTCGTCGAAGAAAAGGTCCCCGGCAGCCGAGCCCTCGTCGAAGAAAAGGTCCCCGGCAGCCGAGCCCTCGTCGCAAATTTTGTCTTAGACAGCCGAGCCTTCGTCGAAGAAAAGGTCCCCGGCAGCCGAGCACTCCTTGAAAATTTTTTCTTCGGCAGCCGAGCCCTCGTCGAAGAAAAGGTCCCCGGCAGCCGAGCCCTCGTCGAAGAAAAGGTCCCCGGCAGCCGAGCCCTCGTCGAAGAAAAGGTCCCCGGCAGCCGAGCCCTCGTCGAAGAAAAGGTCCCCGGCAGCCGAGACCTCGTCGAAGAAAAGGTCCCCGGCAGCCGAGCCCTCGTCGAAGAAAAGGACCCCGGCAGCCGAGCCCTCGTCGAAGAAAAGGTCCCCGGCAGCCGAGCCCTCGTCGAAGAAAAGGTCCCCGGCAGATGAGCCCTCGTCGAAAAATTTTCTTCAGCAGCCGAGCCCTCGTCGAAGAAAAGGTCCCCGGCAGCCGAGCCCTCGTCGAAGAAAAGGTCCCCGGCAGCCTAGCCCTCGTCGAAGAAAAGGTCCCCGGCAGCCGAGCCCTCGTCGCAAATTTTGTCTTAGACAGCTGAGCCTTCGTCGAAGAAAAGGTCCCCGGCAGCCGAGCACTCCTTGAAAATTTTTTCTTCGGCAGCCGAGCCCTCGTCGAAGAAAAGGTCCCCGGCAGCCGAGCCCTCGTCGAAGAAAAGGTCCCCGGCAGCCGAGCCCTCGTCGAAGAAAAGGTCCCCGGCAGCCGAGCCCTCGTCGAAGAAAAGGTCCCCGGCAGCCTAGCCCTCGTCGAAGAAAAGGTCCCCGGCAGCCGAGCCCTCGTCGAAGAAAAGGTCCCCGGCAGCCTAGCCCTCGTCGAAGAAAAGGTCCCCGGCAGCCGAGCCCTCGTCGCAAATTTTGTCTTAGACAGCCGAGCCCTCGTCGAAGAAAAGGTCCCCGGCAGATGAGCCCTCGTCGAAAAATTTTCTTCAGCAGCCGAGCCCTCGTCGAAGAAAAGGTCCCCGGCAGCCGAGCCCTTGTCGCAAATTTTGTCTTAGACAGCCGAGCCTTCGTCGAAGAAAAGGTCCCCGGCAGCCGAGCCCTCGTCGAAGAAAAGGTCCCCGGCAGCCGAGCCCTCGTCGAAGAAAAGGTCCCCGGCAGCCGAGCCCTCGTCGAAGAAAAGGTCCCCGGCAGCCGAGCCCTCGTCGAAGAAAAGGTCCCCGGCAGCCGAGCCCTCGTCGCAAATTTTGTCTTAGACAGCTGAGCCTTCGTCGAAGAAAAGGTCCCTGGCAGCCGAGCACTCCTTGAAAATTTTTTCTTCGGCAGCCAAGCCCTCGTCGAAGAAAAGGTCCCCGGCAGCCGAGCCCTCGTCGAAGAAAAGGTCCCCGGCAGCCGAGCCCTCGTCGCAAATTTTGTCTTAGACAGCCGAGACCTCGTCGAAGAAAAGGTCCCCGGCAGATGAGCCCTCGTCGAAAAATTTTCTTCAGCAGCCGAGCCCTCGTCGAAGAAAAGGTCCCCGGCAGCCGAGCCCTTGTCGCAAATTTTGTCTTAGACAGCCGAGCCTTCGTCGAAGAAAAGGTCCCCGGCAGCCGAGCCCTCGTCGAAGAAAAGGTCCCCGGCAGCCGAGCCCTCGTCGAAGAAAAGGTCCCCGGCAGCCGAGCCCTCGTCGAAGAAAAGGTCCCCGGCAGCCGAGCCCTCGTCGAAGAAAAGGTCCCCGGCAGCCGAGCCCTCGTCGCAAATTTTGTCTTAGACAGCCGAGCCTTCGTCGAAGAAAAGGTCCCTGGCAGCCGAGCCCTCGTCGCAAATTTTGTCTTAGACAGCCGAGGCTTCGTCGAAGAAAAGGTCCCCGGCAGCCGAGCCCTCGTCGAAGAAAAGGTCCCCGGCAGCCGAGCCCTCGTCGAAGAAAAGGTCCCCGGCAGCCGAGCCCTCGTCGAAGAAAAGGTCCCCGGCAGCCGAGCCCTCGTCGAAGAAAAGGTGTCCGGCAGCCGAGCCCTCGTCGAAGAAAAGGTGTCCGGCAGCCGAGCCCTCGTCGAAGAAAAGGTGTCCGGCAGCCGAGCCCTCGTCGAAGTAAAGGTCCCCGGCAGCCGAGCCCTCGTCGAAGAAAAGGTGTCCGGCAGCCGAGCCCTCGTCGAAGAAAAGGTGTCCGGCAGCCGAGCCCTCGTCGAAAATTTTGTCTTAGACAGCCGAGCCCTCGTCGAAGAAAAGGTCCCCGGCAGCCGAGCCCTCGTCGAAGAAAAAGTCCCCGGCAGCCGAGCCCTCGTCGAAGAAAAGGTCCCCGGCAGCCGAGCCCTCGTCGAAGTAAAGGTCCCCGGCAGCCGAGCCCTCGTCGAGAAAAGGTCCCCGGCAGACGAGCCCTCGTCGAAGAAAAGGTCCCTGGCAGCCGAGCCCTCGTCGAAGAAAAGGTCCCCGGCAGCCGAGCCCTCGTCGAAGAAAAGGTCCCCGGCAGCCGAGCCCTCGTCGAAGAAAAGGTCCCCGGCAGCCGAGCCCTCGTCGAAGAAAAGGTCCCCGGCAGCCGAGCCCTCGTCGAAGAAAAGGTCCCCGGCAGCCGAGCCCTCGTCGAAGAAAAGGTCCCCGGCAGCCGAGCCCTCGTCGAAAATCTTTTCTTCGGCAGCCGAGCCCTCGTCGAAGAAAAGGTCCCCGGCAGCCGAGCCCTCGTCGAAGAAAAGGTGTCCGGCAGCCGAGCCCTCGTCGAAGAAAAGGTGTCCGGCAGCCGAGCCCTCGTCGAAGTAAAGGTCCCCGGCAGCCGAGCCCTCGTCGAAGAAAAGGTGTCCGGCAGCCGAGCCCTCGTCGAAGAAAAGGTGTCCGGCAGCCGAGCCCTCGTCGAAAATTTTGTCTTAGACAGCCGAGCCCTCGTCGAAGAAAAGGTCCCCGGCAGCCGAGCCCTCGTCGAAGAAAAGGTCCCCGGCAGCCGAGCCCTCGTCGAAGAAAAGGTCCCCGGCAGCCGAGCCCTCGTCGAAGTAAAGGTCCCCGGCAGCCGAGCCCTCGTCGAGAAAAGGTCCCCGGCAGACGAGCCCTCGTCGAAGAAAAGGTCCCCGGCAGCCGAGCCCTCGTCGAAGAAAAGGTCCCCGGCAGCCGAGCCCTCGTCGAAGAAAAGGTCCCCGGCAGCCGAGCCCTCGTCGAAGAAAAGGTCCCCGGCAGCCGAGCCCTCATCGAAAATCTTTTCTTCGGCAGCCGAGTGTTCTTCGAAGAAAAAGTCCCCGGCAGCCGAGCCCTCGTCGAATAATTTTCTTCAGCAACCGAGCCCTCGTCGAAGAAAAGGTCCCCGGCAGCCGAGCCCTCGTCGAAGAAAAGGTCCCCGGCAGCCGAGCCCTCGTCGAAGAAAAGGTCCCCGGCAGCCGAGCCCTCGTCGAAGAAAAGGTCCCCGGCAGCCGAGCCCTCGTCGAAGAAAAGGTCCCCGGCAGCCGAGCCCTCGTCGAAGAAAAGGTCCCCGGCAGCCGAGCCCTCGTCGAAGAAAAGGTCCCCGGCAGCCGAGCCCTCGTCGAAAATCTTTTCTTCGGCAGCCGAGTCTTCTTCGAAGAAAAAGTCCCCGGCAGCCGAGCCCTCGTCGAATAATTTTCTTCAGCAACCGAGCCCTCGTCGAAGAAAAGGTCCCCGGCAGCCGAGCCCTCGTCGAAGAAAAGGTCCCCGGCAGCCGAGCCCTCGTCGAAGAAAAGGTCCCCGGCAGCCGAGCCCTCGTCGAAGAAAAGGTCCCCGGCAGCCGAGCCCTCGTCGAAGAAAAGGTCCCCGGCAGCCGAGCCCTCGTCGAAGAAAAGGTCCCCGGCAGCCGAGCCCTCGTCGAAAATCTTTTCTTCGGCAGCCGAGTCTTCTTCGAAGAAAATGTCCCCGGCAGCCAAGCCCTCGTCGAATAATTTTCTTCAGCAACCGAGCCCTCGTCGAAGAAAAGGTCCCCGGCAGCCGAGCCCTCGTCGAAGAAAAGGTCCCCGGCAGCCGAGCCCTCGTCGAAGAAAAGGTCCCCGGCAGCCGAGCCCTCGTCGAAGAACAGGTCCCCGGCAGCCGAGCCCTCGTCGAAGAAAAGGTCCCCGGCAGCCGAGCCCTCGTCGAAAAATTTTCTTCGGCAGCCGAGCCCTCGTCGAAGAAAAGGTCCCCGGCAGCCGAGCCCTCGTCGAAGAAAAGGTCCCCGGCAGCCGAGCCCTCGTCGAAGAAAAGGTCCCCGGCAGCCGAGCCCTCGTCGAAGAAAAGGTCCCCGGCAGCCGAGCCCTCGTCGACGAAAAGGTCCCCGGCAGCCGAGCCCTCGTCGAAGAAAAGGTCCCCGGCAGCCGAGCCCTCGTCGAAAAATTTTCTTCGGCAGCCGAGCCCTCGTCGAAGAAAAGGTCCCCGGCAGCCGAGCCCTCGTCGAAAATCTTTTCTTCGGCAGCCGAGTCTTCTTCGAAGAAAAAGTCCCCGGCAGCCGAGCCCTCGTCGAATAATTTTCTTCAGCAACCGAGGCCTCGTCGAAGAAAAGGTCCCCGGCAGCCGAGCCCTCGTCGAAGAAAAGGTCCCCGGCAGCCGAGCCCTCGTCGAAGAAAAGGTCCCCGGCAGCCGAGCCCTCGTCGAAGAAAAGGTCCCCGGCAGCCGAGCCCTCGTCGAAGAAAAGGTCCCCGGCAGCCGAGCCCTCGTCGAAGAAAAGGTCCCCGGCAGCCGAGCCCTCGTCGAAAAATTTTCTTCGGCAGCCGAGCCCTCGTCGAAGAAAAGGTCCCCGGCAGCCGAGCCCTCGTCGAAGAAAAGGTCCCCGGCAGCCGAGCCCTCGTCGAAGAAAAGGTCCCCGGCAGCCGAGCCCTCGTCGAAAAATTTTCTTCAGCAGCCGAGCCCTCGTCGAAGAAAAGGTCCCCGGCAGCCGAGCCCTCGTCGAAAATCTTTTCTTCGGCAGCCGAGTCTTCTTCGAAGAAAAAGTCTCCGGCAGCCGAGCCCTCGTCGAATAATTTTCTTCAGCAACCGAGCCCTCGTCGAAGAAAAGGTCCCCGGCAGCCGAGCCCTCGTCGAAGAAAAGGTCCCCGGCAGCCGAGCCCTCGTCGAAGAAAAGGTCCCCGGCAGCCGAGCCCTCGTCGAAGAAAAGGTCCCCGGCAGCCGAGCCCTCGTCGAAAAATTTTCTTCGGCAGCCGAGCCCTCGTCGAAGAAAAGGTCCCCGGCAGCCGAGCCCTCGTCGAAAATCTTTTCTTCGGCAGCCGAGTCTTCTTCGAAGAAAAAGTCCCCGGCAGCCGAGCCCTCGTCGAATAATTTTCTTCAGCAACCGAGCCCTCGTCGAAGAAAAGGTCCCCGGCAGCCGAGCCCTCGTCGAAGAAAAGGTCCCCGGCAGCCGAGCCCTCGTCGAAGAAAAGGTCCCCGGCAGCCGAGCCCTCGTTGAAGAAAAGGTCCCCGGCAGCCGAGCCCTCGTCGAAGAAAAGGTCCCCGGCAGCCGAGCCCTCGTCGAAGAAAAGGTCCCCGGCAGCCGAGCCCTCGTCGAAGAAAAGGTCCCCGGCAGCCGAGCCCTCGTCGAAGAAAAGGTCCCCGGCAGCCGAGCCCGCGACGAAGAAAAGGTCCCCGGCAGCCGAGCCCTCGTCGAAGAAAAGGTCCCCGGCAGCCGAGCCCTCGTCGAAAATCTTTTCTTCGGCAGCCGAGCCCTCGTCGAAGAAAAGGTCCCCGGCAGCCGAGCCCTCGTCGAAAATCTTTTCTTCGGCAGCCGAGCCCTCGTCGAAGAAAAGGTCCCCGGCAGCCGAGCCCTCGTCGAAAATCTTTTCTTCGGCAGCCGAGCCCTCGTCGAAGAAAAGGTCCCCGGCAGCCGAGCCCTCGTCGAAAATCTTTTCTTCGGCAGCCGAGCCCTCGTCGAAGAAAAGGTCCCCGGCAGCCGAGCCCTCGTCGAAAATCTTTTCTTCGGCAGCCGAGCCCTCGTCGAAGAAAAGGTCCCCGGCAGCCGAGCCCTCGTCGAAAATCTTTTCTTCAGCAGCCGAGCCCTCGTCGAAGAAAAGGTCCCCGGCAGCCGAGCCCTCGTCGAAAATCTTTTCTTCGGCAGCCGAGCCCTCGTCGAAGAAAAGGTCCCCGGCAGCCGAGCCCTCGTCGAAAATCTTTTCTTCGGCAGCCGAGCCCTCGTCGAAGAAAAGGTCCCCGGCAGCCGAGCCCTCGTCGAAGAAAAGGTCCCCGGCAGCCGAGCCCTCGTCGAAAATCTTTTCTTCGGCAGCCGAGCCCTCGTCGAAGAAAAGGTCCCCGGCAGCCGAGCCCTCGTCGAAGAAAAGGTCCCCGGCAGCCGAGCCCTCGTCGAAGAAAAGGTCCCCGGCAGCCGAGCCCTCGTCGAAGAAAAGGTCCCCGGCAGCCGAGCCCTCGTCGAAGAAAAGGTCCCCGGCAGCCGAGCCCTCGTCGAAGAAAAGGTCCCCGGCAGCCGAGCCCTCGTCGAACAAAAGGTCCCCGGCAGCCGAGCCCTCGTCGAAGAAAAGGTCCCCGGCAGCCGAGCCCTCGTCGAAGAAAAGGTCCCCGGCAGCCGAGCCCTCGTCGAAAATCTTTTCTTCGGCAGCCAAGCCCTCGTCGAAAATCTTTTCTTCGGCAGCCGAGCCCTCGTCGAAAATCTTTTCTTCGGCAGCCGAGCCCTCGTCGAAGAAAAGGTCCCCGGCAGCCGAGCCCTCGTCGAAAATCTTTTCTTCGGCAGCCGAGCCCTCGTCGAAGAAAAGGTCCCCGGCAGCCGAGCCCTCGTCGAAAATCTTTTCTTCGGCAGCCGAGCCCTCGTCGAAGAAAAGGTCCCCGGCAGCCGAGCCCTCGTCGAAAATCTTTTCTTCGGCAGCCGAGCCCTCGTCGAAGAAAAGGTCCCCGGCAGCCGAGCCCTCGTCGAAAATCTTTTCTTCGGCAGCCGAGCCCTCGTCGAAGAAACGGTCCCCGGCAACCGAGCCCTCGTCGAAAATCTTTTCTTCGGCAACCGAGCCCTCGTCGAAGAAAAGGTCCCCGGCAGCCGAGCCCTCGTCGAAAATCTTTTCTTCGGCAGCCGAGCCCTCGTCGAAAATCTTTTCTTCGGCAGCCGAGCCCTCGTCGAAGAAAAGGTCCCCGGCAGCCGAGCCCTCGTCGAAAATCTTTTCTTCGGCAGCCGAGCCCTCGTCGAAGAAAAGGTCCCCGGCAGCCGAGCCCTCGTCGAAAATCTTTTCTTCGGCAGCCAAGCCCTCGTCGAAGAAAAGGTCCCCGGCAGCCGAGCCCTCGTCGAAAATCTTTTCTTCGGCAGCAAAGCCCTCGTCGAAAATCTTTTCTTCGGCAGCCGAGCCCTCGTCGAAGAAAAGGTCCCCGGCAGCCGAGCCCTCGTCGAAAATCTTTTCTTCGGCAGCCGAGCCCTCGTCGAAGAAAAGGTCCCCGGCAGCCGAGCCCTCGTCGAAAATCTTTTCTTCGGCAGTCGAGCCCTCGTCGAAGAAAAGGTCCCCGGCAGCAGAGCCCTCGTCGAAAATCTTTTCTTCGGCAGCCGAGCCCTCGTCGAAAATCTTTTCTTCGGCAGCCGAGCCCTCGTCGAAGAAAAGGTCCCCGGCAGCCGAGCCCTCGTCGAAAATCTTTTCTTCGGCAGCCGAGCCCTCGTCGAAGAAAAGGTCCCCGGCAGCCGAGCCCTCGTCGAAAATCTTTTCTTCGGCAGCCGAGCCCTCGTCGAAGAAAAGGTCCCCGGCAGCCGAGCCCTCGTCGAAAATCTTTTCTTCGGCAGCCGAGCCCTCGTCGAAGAAAAGGTCCCCGGCAGCCGAGCCCTCGTCGAAAATCTTTTCTTCGGCAGCCGAGCCCTCGTCGAAGAAAAGGTCCCCGGCAGCCGAGCCCTCGTCGAAAATCTTTTCTTCGGCAGCCGAGCCCTCGTCGAAAATCTTTTCTTCGGCAGCCGAGCCCTCGTCAAAAATCTTTTCTTCGGCAGCCGAGCCCTCGTCGAAGAAAAGGTCCCCGGCAGCCGAGCCCTCGTCGAAAATCTTTTCTTCGGCAGCCGAGCCCTCGTCGAAGAAAAGGTCCCCGGCAGCCGAGCCCTCGTAGAAAATCTTTTCTTCGGCAGCCGAGCCCTCGTCGAAGAAAAGGTCCCCGGCAGCCGAGCCCTCGTCGAAAATCTTTTCTTCGGCAGCCGAGCCCTCGTCGAAGAAAAGGTCCCCGGCAGCCGAGCCCTCGTCGAAAATCTTTTCTTCGGCAGCCGAGCCCTCGTCGAAGAAAAGGTCCCCGGCAGCCGAGCCCTCGTCGAAGAAAAGGTCCCCGGCAGCCGAGCCCTCGTCGAAGAAAAGGTCCCCGGCAGCCGAGCCCTCGTCGAAGAAAAGGTCCCCGGCAGCCGAGCCCTCGTCGAAGAAAAGGTCCCCGGCAGCCGAGCCCTCGTCGAAGGGAAGGTCCCCGGCAGCCGAGCCCTCGTCGATGGGAAGGTCCCCGCCAGCCGAGCCCTCGTCGATGGGAAGGTCCCCGGCAGCCGAGCCCTCGTCGATGGGAAGGTCCCCGCCAGCCGAGCCCTCGTCGATGGGAAGGTCCCCGCCAGCCGAGCCCTAGTCGAAAATTTTTCCTTCGGCAGCCAATCCCTCGTCGAAGAAAAGGTCCCCGGCAGCCGAGCCCTGGTTGAAAATTTTTTCTTCGGCAGCCGAGCCCTCGTCGAAGAAAAGGTCCCCGGCAGCCGAGCCCTGGTTGAAAATTTTTTCTTCGGCAGCCGAGCCCTCGTCGAAGAAAAGGTCCCCGGCAGCCGAGCCCTCGTCGAAGAAAAGGTCCCCGGAAGCCTAGCCCTCGTCGAAGAAAAGGTCCCCGGCAGCCGAGCCCTCGTCGCAAATTTTGTCTTAGACAGCCGAGCCCTCGTCGAAGAAAAGGTCCCCGGCAGATGAGCCCTCGTCGAAAAATTTTCTTCAGCAGCCGAGCCCTCGTCGAAGAAAAGGTCCCCGGCAGCCGAGCCCTTGTCGCAAATTTTGTCTTAGACAGCCGAGCCTTCGTCGAAGAAAAGGTCCCCGGCAGCCGAGCCCTCGTCGAAGAAAAGGTCCCCGGCAGCCGAGCCCTCGTCGAAGAAAAGGTCCCCGGCAGCCGAGCCCTCGTCGAAGAAAAGGTCCCCGGCAGCCAAGCCCTCGTCGAAGAAAAGGTCCCCGGCAGCCGAGCCCTCGTCGAAGAAAAGGTCCCCGGCAGCCGAGCCCTCGTCGAAGAAAAGGTCCCCGGCAGCCGAGCCCTCGTCGAAGAAAAGGTCCCCGGCAGCCGAGCCCTCGTCGAAGAAAAGGTCCCCGGCAGCCGAGCCCTCGTCGAAGAAAAGGTCCCCGGCAGCCGAGCCCTCGTCGCAAATTTTGTCTTAGACAGCCGAGCCCTCGTCGAAGAAAAGGTCCCCGGCAGATGAGCCCTCGTCGAAAAATTTTCTTCAGCAGCCGAGCCCTCGTCGAAGAAAAGGTCCCCGGCAGCCGAGCCCTTGTCGCAAATTTTGTCTTAGACAGCCGAGCCTTCGTCGAAGAAAAGGTCCCCGGCAGCCGAGCCCTCGTCGAAGAAAAGGTCCCCGGCAGCCGAGCCCTCGTCAAAGAAATGGTCCCCGGCAGCCGAGCCCTCGTCGAAGAAAAGGTCCCCGGCAGCCGAGCCCTCGTCGAAGAAAAGGTCCCCGGCAGCCGAGCCCTCGTCGCAAATTTTGTCTTAGACAGCCGAGCCTTCATCGAAGAAAAGGTCCCTGGCAGCCGAGCACTCCTTGAAAATTTTTTCTTCGGCAGCCAAGCCCTCGTCGAAGAAAAGGTCCCCGGCAGCCGAGCCCTCGTCGAAGAAAAGGTCCCCGGCAGCCGAGCCCTCGTCGCAAATTTTGTCTTAGACAGCCGAGCCCTCGTCGAAGAAAAGGTCCCCGGCAGATGAGCCCTCGTCGAAAAATTTTCTTCAGCAGCCGAGCCCTCGTCGAAGAAAAGGTCCCCGGCAGCCGAGCCCGTGTCGCAAATTTTGTCTTAGACAGCCGAGCCTTCGTCGAAGAAAAGGTCCCCGGCAGCCGAGCCCTCGTCGAAGAAAAGGTCCCCGGCAGCCGAGCCCTCGTCGAAAATCTTTTCTTCGGCAGCCGAGCCCTCGTCGAAGAAAAGGTCCCCGGCAGCCGAGCCCTCGTCGAAAATCTTTTCTTCGGCAGCCGAGCCCTCGTCGAAGAAAAGGTCCCCGGCAGCCGAGCCCTCGTCGAAAATCTTTTCTTCGGCAGCCGAGCCCTCGTCGAAGACAAGGTCCCCGGCAGCCGAGCCCTCGTCGAAAATCTTTTCTTCGGCAGCCGAGCCCTCGTCGAAGAAAAGGTCCCCGGCAGCCGAGCCCTCGTCGAAAATCTTTTCTTCGGCAGCCGAGCCCTCGTCGAAGAAAAGGTCCCCGGCAGCCGAGCCCTCGTCGAAAATCTTTTCTTCGGCAGCCGAGCCCTCGTCGAAGAAAAGGTCCCCGGCAGCCGAGCCCTCGTCGAAAATCTTTTCTTCGGCAGCCGAGCCCTCGTCGAAGAAAAGGTCCCCGGCAGCCGAGCCCTCGTCGAAAATCTTTTCTTCGGCAGCCGAGCCCTCGTCGAAGAAAAGGTCCCCGGCAGCCGAGCCCTCGTCGAAAATCTTTTCTTCGGCAGCCGAGCCCTCGTCGAAGAAAAGGTCCCCGGCAGCCGAGCCCTCGTCGAAAATCTTTTCTTCGGCAGCCGAGCCCTCGTCGAAAATCTTTTCTTCGGCAGCCGAGCCCTCGTCGAAGAAAAGGTCCCCGGCAGCCGAGCCCTCGTCGAAAATCTTTTCTTCGGCAGCCGAGCCCTCGTCGAAGAAAAGGTCCCCGGCAGCCGAGCCCTCGTCGAAAATCTTTTCTTCGGCAGTCGAGCCCTCGTCGAAGAAAAGGTCCCCGGCAGCAGAGCCCTCGTCGAAAATCTTTTCTTCGGCAGCCGAGCCCTCGTCGAAGAAAAGGTCCCCGGCAGCCGAGCCCTCGTCGAAAATCTTTTCTTCGGCAGCCGAGCCCTCGTCGAAGAAAAGGTCCCCGGCAGCCGAGCCCTCGTCGAAGAAAAGGTCCCCGGCAGCCGAGCCCTCGTCGAAGAAAAGGTCCCCGGCAGCCGAGCCCTCGTCGAAGAAAAGGTCCCCGGCAGCCGAGCCCTCGTCGAAGAAAAGGTCCCCGGCAGCCGAGCCCTCGTCGAAGGGAAGGTCCCCGGCAGCCGAGCCCTCGTCGATGGGAAGGTCCCCGCCAGCCGAGCCCTCGTCGATGGGAAGGTCCCCGCCAGCCGAGCCCTCGTCGATGGGAAGGTCCCCGCCAGCCGAGCCCTCGTCGATGGGAAGGTCCCCGCCAGCCGAGCCCTAGTCGAAAATTTTTCCTTTGGCAGCCAATCCCTCGTCGAAGAAAAGGTCCCCGGCAGCCGAGCCCTGGTTGAAAATTTTTTCTTCGGCAGCCGAGCCCTCGTCGAAGAAAAGGTCCCCGGCAGCCGAGCCCTGGTTGAAAATTTTTTCTTCGGCAGCCGAGCCCTCGTCGAAGAAAAGGTCCCCGGCAGCCGAGCCCTCGTCGAAGAAAAGGTCCCCGGCAGCCTAGCCCTCGTCGAAGAAAAGGTCCCCGGCAGCCGAGCCCTCGTCGCAAATTTTGTCTTAGACAGCCGAGCCCTCGTCGAAGAAAAGGTCCCCGGCAGATGAGCCCTCGTCGAAAAATTTTCTTCAGCAGCCGAGCCCTCGTCGAATAAAAGGTCCCCGGCAGCCGAGCCCTTGTCGCAAATTTTGTCTTAGACAGCCGAGCCTTCGTCGAAGAAAAGGTCCCCGGCAGCCGAGCCCTCGTCGAAGAAAAGGTCCCCGGCAGCCGAGCCCTCGTCGAAGAAAAGGTCCCCGGCAGCCGAGCCCTCGTCGAAGAAAAGGTCCCCGGCAGCCGAGCCCTCGTCGAAGAAAAGGTCCCCGGCAGCCAAGCCCTCGTCGAAGAAAAGGTCCCCGGCAGCCGAGCCCTCGTCGAAGAAAAGGTCCCCGGCAGCCGAGCACTCGTCGAAGAAAAGGTCCCCGGCAGCCGAGCCCTCGTCGAAGAAAAGGTCCCCGGCAGCCGAGCCCTCGTCGCAAATTTTGTCTTAGACAGCCGAGCCCTCGTCGAAGAAAAGGTCCCCGGCAGATGAGCCCTCGTCGAAAAATTTTCTTCAGCAGCCGAGCCCTCGTCGAAGAAAAGGTCCCCGGCAGCCGAGCCCTTGTCGCAAATTTTGTCTTAGACAGCCGAGCCTTCGTCGAAGAAAAGGTCCCCGGCAGCCGAGCCCTCGTCGAAGAAAAGGTCCCCGGCAGCCGAGCCCTCGTCGAAGAAAAGGTCCCCGGCAGCCGAGCCCTCGTCGAAGAAAAGGTCCCCGGCAGCCGAGCCCTCGTCGAAGAAAAGGTCCCCGGCAGCCGAGCCCTCGTCGAAGAAAAGGTCGCCGGCAGCCGAGCCCTCGTCGAAGAAAAGGTCCCCGGCAGCCGAGCCCTCGTCGAAGAAAAGGTCCCCGGCAGCCGAGCCCTCGTCGAAGAAAAGGTCCCCGGCAGCCGAGCCCTCGCCGCAAATTTTGTCTTAGACAGCCGAGCCCTCGTCGAAGAAAAGGTCCCCGGCAGATGAGCCCTCGTCGAAAAATTTTCTTCAGCAGCCGAGCCCTCGTCGAAGAAAAGGTCCCCGGCAGCCGAGCCCTTGTCGCAAATTTTGTCTTAGACAGCCGAGCCTTCGTCGAAGAAAAGGTCCCCGGCAGCCGAGCCCTCGTCGAAGAAAAGGTCCCCGGCAGCCGAGCCCTCGTCGAAGAAAAGGTCCCCGGCAGCCGAGCCCTCGTCGCAAATTTTGTCTTAGACAGCCGAGCCTTCGTCGAAGAAAAGGTCCCTGGCAGCCGAGCACTCCTTGAAAATTTTTTCTTCGGCAGCCAAGCCCTCGTCGAAGAAAAGGTCCCCGGCAGCCGAGCCCTCGTCGAAGAAAAGGTCCCCGGCAGCCGAGCCCTTGTCGCAAATTTTGTCTTAGACAGCCGAGCCCTTGTCGAAGAAAAGGTCCCCGGCAGATGAGCCCTCGTCGAAAAATTTTCTTCAGCAGCCGAGCCCTCGTCGAAGAAAAGGTCCCCGGCAGCCGAGCCCTTGTCGCAAATTTTGTCTTAGACAGCCGAGCCTTCGTCGAAGAAAAGGTCCCCGGCAGCCGAGCCCTCGTCGAAGAAAAGGTCCCCGGCAGCCGAGCCCTCGTCGAAGAAAAGGTCCCCGGCAGCCGAGCCCTCGTCGAAGAAAAGGTCCCCGGCAGCCGAGCCCTCGTCGAAGAAAAGGTCCCCGGCAGCCGAGCCCTCGTCGAAGAAAAGGTCCCCGGCAGCCGAGCCCTCGTCGCAAATTTTGTCTTAGACAGCCGAGCCCTCGTCGAAGAAAAGGTCCCTGGCAGCCGAGCACTCCTTGAAAATTTTTTCTTCGGCAGCCAAGCCCTCGTCGAAGAAAAGGTCCCCGGCAGCCGAGCCCTCGTCGAAGAAAAGGTCCCCGGCAGCCGAGCCCTCGTCGAAGAAAAGGTCCCCGGCAGCCGAGCCCTCGTCGAAGAAAAGGTCCCCGGCAGCCGAGCCCTCGTCGAAGAAAAGGTCCCCGGCAGCCGAGCCCTCGTCGAAGAAAAGGAAGCCGGCAGCCGAGCCCTCGTCGAAGAAAAGGTCCCCAGCAGCCGAGCCCTCGTCGAAGAAAAGGTCCCCGGCAGCCGAGCCCTCGTCGCAAATTTTGTCTTAGACAGCCGAGCCTTCGTCGAAGAAAAGGTCCCTGGCAGCCGAGCACTCCTTGAAAATTTTTTCTTCGGCAGCCAAGCCCTCGTCGAAGAAAAGGTCCCCGGCAGCCGAGCCCGCGTTGAAGAAAAGGTCCCCGGCAGCCGAGCCCTCGTCGCAAATTTTGTCTTAGACAGCCGAGCCCTCGTCGAAGAAAAGGTCCCCGGCAGATGAGCCCTCGTCGAAAAATTTTCTTCAGCAGCCGAGCCCTCGTCGAAGAAAAGGTCCCCGGCAGCCGAGCCCTTGTCGCAAATTTTGTCTTAGACAGCCGAGCCTTCGTCGAAGAAAAGGTCCCCGGCAGCCGAGCCCTCGTCGAAGAAAAGGTCCCCGGCAGCCGAGCCCTCGTCGAAGAAAAGGTCCCCGGCAGCCGAGCCCTCGTCGAAGAAAAGGTCCCCGGCAGCCGAGCCCTCGTCGAAGAAAAGGTCCCCGGCAGCCGAGCCCTCGTCGCAAATTTTGTCTTAGACAGCCGAGCCTTCGTCGAAGAAAAGGTCCCTGGCAGCCGAGCACTCCTTGAAAATTTTTTCTTCGGCAGCCAAGCCCTCGTCGAAGAAAAGGTCCCCGGCAGCCAAGCCCTCGTCGAAGAAAAGGTCCCCGGCAGCCGAGCCCTCGTCGAAGAAAAGGTCCCCGGCAGCCGAGCCCTCGTCGAAGAAAAGGTCCCCGGCAGCCGAGCCCTCGTCGAAGAAAAGGTCCCCGGCAGCCGAGCCCTCGTCGAAGAAAAGGTCCCCGGCAGCCGAGCCCTCGTCGCAAATTTTGTCTTAGACAGCCGAGCCCTCGTCGAAGAAAAGGTCCCCGGCAGCCGAGCCCTCGTCGAAGAAAAGGTCCCCGGCAGCCGAGCCCTCGTCGAAGAAAAGGTCCCCGGCAGCCGAGCCCTCGTCGAAGAAAAGGTCCCCGGCAGCCGAGCCCTCGTCGCAAATTTTGTCTTAGACAGCCGAGCCCTCGTCGAAGAAAAGGTCCCCAGCAGCCGAGCCCTCGTCGAAGAAAAGGTCCCCGGCAGCCTAGCCCTCGTCGAAGAAAAGGTCCCCGGCAGCCGAGCCCTCGTCGAAGAAAAGGTCCCCGGCAGCCGAGCCCTCGTCGCAAATTTTGTCTTAGACAGCCGAGCCTTCGTCGAAGAAAAGGTCCCCGGCAGCCGAGCACTCCTTGAAAATTTTTTCTTCGGCAGCCGAGCCCTCGTCGAAGAAAAGGTCCCCGGCAGCCGAGCCCTCGTCGAAGAAAAGGTCCCCGGCAGCCGAGCCCTCGTCGAAGAAAAGGTCCCCGGCAGCCGAGCCCTCGTCGAAGAAAAGGTCCCCGGCAGCCGAGCCCTCGTCGAAGAAAAGGTCCCCGGCAGCCGAGCCCTCGTCGAAGAAAAGGTCCCCGGCAGCCGAGCCCTCGTCGAAGAAAAGGTCCCCGGCAGCCGAGCCCTCGTCGAAGAAAAGGTCCCCGGCAGCCGAGCCCTCGTCGAAGAAAAGGTCCCCGGCAGCCGAGCCCTCGTCGAAGAAAAGGTCCCCGGCAGCCGAGCCCTCGTCGAATAAAAGGTCCTCGGCAGCCGAGACCTCGTCGAAAAATTTTCTTCAGCAGCCGAGCCCTCGTCGAAGAAAAGGTCCCCGGCAGCCGAGCCCTCGTCGAAGAAAAGGTCCCCGGCAGCCGAGCCCTGGTTGAAAATCTTTTTTTCGGCAGCCGAGCCTTCGTCGAATAAAAGGTCCTCGGCAGCCGAGACCTCGTCGAAGAAAAGGTCCCCGGCAGCCGAGCCCTCGTCGAAGAAAAGGTCCCCGGCAGCCGAGCCCTCGTCGAAGAAAAGGTCCCCGGCAGCCGAGCCCTCGTCGAAGAAAAGGTCCCCGGCAGCCGAGCCCTCGTCGAAAAATTTTCTTCAGCAGCCGAGCCCTCGTCGAAGAAAAGGTCCCCGGCAGCCGAGCCCTTGTCGCAAATTTTGTCTTAGACAGCCGAGCCTTCATCGAAGAAAAGGTCCCCGGCAGCCGAGCCCTCGTCGAAGAAAAGGTCCCCGGCAGCCGAGCCCTCGTCGAAGAAAAGGTCCCCGGCAACCGAGCCCTCGTCGAAGAAAAGGTCCCCGGCAGCCGAGCCCTCGTCGAAGAAAAGGTCCCCGGCAGCCGAGCCCTCGTCGAAGAAAAGGTCCCCGGCAGATGAGCCCTCGTCGAAAAATTTTCTTCAGCAGCCGAGCCCTCGTCGAAGAAAAGGTCCCCGGCAGCCGAGCCCTCGTCGAAGAAAAGGTCCCCGGCAGCCGAGCCCTCGTCGAAGAAAAGGTCCCCGGCAGCCGAGCCCTCGTCGAAGAAATAGTCCCCGGCAGATGAGCCCTCGTCGAAAAATTTTCTTCAGCAGCCGAGCCCTCGTCGAAGAAAAGGTCCCCGGCAGCCGAGCCCTTGTCGCAAATTTTGTCTTAGACAGCCGAGCCTTCGTCGAAGAAAAGGTCCCCGGCAGCCGAGCCCTCGTCGAAGAAAAGGTCCCCGGCAGCCGAGACCTCGTCGAAGAAAAGGTCCCCGGCAGCCGAGCCCTCGTCGAAGAAAAGGTCCCCGGCAGCCGAGCCCTCGTCAAAGAAAAGGTCCCCGGCAGCCGAGCCCTCGTCGAAGAAAAGGTCCCCGGCAGCCGAGCCCTCGTCGAAGAAAAGGTCCCCGGCAGCCGAGCCCTCGTCGAAGAAAAGGTCCCCGGCAGCCGAGCCCTCGTCGAAGAAAAGGTCCCCGGCAGCCGAGCCCTCGTCGAAGAAAAGGTCCCCGGCAGCCGAGCCCTCGTCGAAGAAAAGGTCCCCGGCAGCCGAGCCCTCGTCGAAGAAAAGGTCCCCGGCAGCCGAGCCCTCGTCGAAGAAAAGGTCCCCGGCAGCCGAGCCCTCGTCGAAGAAAAGGTCCCCGGCAGCCGAGCCCTCGTCGAAGAAAAGGTCCCCGGCAGCCGAGCCCTCGTCGAAGAAAAGGTCCCCGGCAGCCGAGCCCTCGTCGCAAATTTTGTCTTAGACAGCCGAGCCTTCGTCGAAGAAAAGGTCCCCGGCAGCCGAGCACTCCTTGAAAATTTTTTCTTCGGCAGCCGAGCCCTCGTCGAAGAAAAGGTCCCCCGGCAGCCGAGCCCTCGTCGAAGAAAAGGTCCCCGGCAGCCGAGCCCTAGTCGAAGAAAAGGTCCCCGGCAGCCGAGCCCTCGTCGAAGAAAAGGTCCCCGGCAGCCGAGCCCTCGTCGAAGAAAAGGTCCCCGGCAGCCGAGCCCTCGTCGAAGAAAAGGTCCCCGGCAGCCGAGCCCTCGTCGAAGAAAAGGTCCCCGGCAGCCGAGCCCTCGTCGAAGAAAAGGTCCCCGGCAGCCGAGCCCTCGTCGAAAATCTTTTCTTCGGCAGCCGAGTCTTCTTCGAAGAAAAAGTCCCCGGCAGCCGAGCCCTCGTCGAAGAAAAGGTCCCCGGCAGCCGAGCCCCTCGTCGAAGAAAAGGTCCCCGGCAGCCGAGCCCTCGTCGAAGAAAAGGTCCCCGGCAGCCGAGCCCTCGTCGAAGAAAAGGTCCCCGGCAGCCGAGCCCTCGTCGAAGAAAAGGTCCCCGGCAGCCGAGCCCTCGTCGAAGAAAAGGTCCCCGGCAGCCGAGCCCTCATCGCAAATTTTGTCTTAGACAGCCGAGCCCTCGTCGAAGAAAAGGTCCCCGGCAGCCGAGCCCTCGTCGAAGAAAAGGTCCCCGGCAGCCGAGCCCTCGTCGAAGAAAAGGTCCCCGGCAGCCGAGCCCTCGTCGAAGAAAAGGTCCCCGGCAGCCGAGCCCTCGTCGCAAATTTTGTCTTAGACAGCCGAGCCCTCGTCGAAGAAAAGGTCCCCCGGCAGCCGAGCCCTCGTCGAAGAAAAGGTCCCCGGCAGCCGAGCCCTCGTCGAAAATCTTTCTTCGGCAGCCGAGTCTTCTTCGAAGAAAAAGTCCCCGGCAGCCGAGCCCTCGTCGAAGAAAAGGTCCCCGGCAGCCGAGCCCTCGTCGAAGAAAAGGTCCCCGGCAGCCGAGCCCTCATCGAAGAAAAGGTCCCCGGCAGCCGAGCCCTCGTCGAAGAAAAGGTCCCCGGCAGCCGAGCCCTCGTCGAAGAAAAGGTCCCCGGCAGCCGAGCCCTCGTCGAAGAAAAGGTCCCCGGCAGCCGAGCCCTCCTCGAAGAAAGGGTCCCCGGCAGCCGAGCCCTCGTCGAAGAAAAGGTCCCCGGCAGCCGAGCCCTCGTCGAAGAAAAGGTCCCCCGGCAGCCGAGCCCTCGTCGCAAATTTTGTCTTAGACAGCCGAGCCCTCGTCGAAGAAAAGGTCCCCGGCAGCCGAGCCCTCGTCGAAGAAAAGGTCCCCGGCAGCCGAGCCCTCGTCGAAGAAAAGGTCCCCGGCAGCCGAGCCCTCGTCGAAGAAAAGGTCCCCGGCAGCCGAGCCCTCGTCGCAAATTTTGTCTTAGACAGCCGAGCCTTCGTCGAAGAAAAGGTCCCCGGCAGCCGAGCACTCCTTGAAAATTTTTTCTTCGGCAGCCGAGCCCTCGTCGAAGAAAAGGTCCCCGGCAGCCGAGCCCCTCGTCGAAGAAAAGGTCCCCGGCAGCCGAGCCCTCGTCGCAAAATTTTGTCTTAGACAGCCGAGCCCTCGTCGAAGAAAAGGTCCCCGGCAGATGAGCCCTCGTCGAAAAATTTTCTTCAGCAGCCGAGCCCTCGTCGAAGAAAAGGTCCCCGGCAGCCGAGCCCTTGTCGCAAATTTTGTCTTAGACAGCCGAGCCTTCGTCGAAGAAAAGGTCCCCAGCAGCCGAGCCCTCGTCGAAGAAAAGGTCCCCGGCAGCCGAGCCCTCGTCGCAAATTTTGTCTTAGACAGCCGAGCCTTCGTCGAAGAAAAGGTCCCCGGCAGCCGAGCACTCCTTGAAAATTTTTTCTTCGGCAGCCGAGCCCTCGTCGAAGAAAAGGTCCCCGGCAGCCGAGCCCCTCGTCGAAGAAAAGGTCCCCGGCAGCCGAGCCCCTCGTCGAAGAAAAGGTCCCCGGCAGCCGAGCCCTCGTCGAAGAAAAGGTCCCCGGCAGCCGAGCCCTCGTCGAAGAAAAGGTCCCCGGCATCCGAGCCCTCGTCGAAGAAAAGGTCCCCGGCAGCCGAGCCCTCGTCGAAGAAAAGGTCCCCGGCAGCCGAGCCCTCGTCGCAAATTTTGTCTTAGACAGCCGAGCCCTCGTCGAAGAAAAGGTCCCCGGCAGATGAGCCCTCGTCGAAAAATTTTCTTCAGCAGCCGAGCCCTCGTCGAAGAAAAGGTCCCCGGCAGCCGAGCCCTTGTCGCAAATTTTGTCTTAGACAGCCGAGCCTTCGTCGAAGAAAAGGTCCCCGGCAGCCGAGCCCTCGTCGAAGAAAAGGTCCCCGGCAGCCGAGCCCTCGTCGAAGAAAAGGTCCCCGGCAGCCGAGCCCTCGTCGAAGAAAAGGTCCCCGGCAGCCGAGCCCTCGTCGAAGAAAAGGTCCCCGGCAGCCGAGCCCTCGTCGAAAATCTTTTCTTCGGCAGCCGAGTCTTCTTCGAAGAAAAAGTCCCCCGGCAGCCGAGCCCTCGTCGAAGAAAAGGTCCCCGGCAGCCGAGCCCTCGTCGAAGAAAAGGTCCCCGGCAGCCGAGCCCTCGTCGAAGAAAAGGTCGCCGGCAGCCGAGCCCTCGTCGAAGAAAAGGTCCCCGGCAGCCGAGCCCTCGTCGAAGAAAAGGTCCCCGGCAGCCGAGCCCTCGTCGAAGAAAAGGTCCCCGGCAGCCGAGCCCTCGTCGCAAATTTTGTCTTAGACAGCCGAGCCCTCGTCGAAGAAAAGGTCCCCGGCAGCCGAGCCCTCGGTCGAAGAAAAGGTCCCCGGCAGCCGAGCCCTCGTCGAAGAAAAGGTCCCCGGCAGCCGAGCCCTCGTCGAAGAAAAGGTCCCCGGCAGCCGAGCCCTCGTCGAAGAAAAGGTCCCCGGCAGCCGAGCCCTCGTCGCAAATTTTGTCTTAGACAGCCGAGCCCTCGTCGAAGAAAAGGTCCCCGGCAGCCGAGCCCTCGTCGAAGAAAAGGTCCCCGGCAGCCGAGCCCTCGTCGAAAATCTTTTCTTCGGCAGCCGAGTCTTCTTCGAAGAAAAAGTCCCCGGCAGCCCGAGCCCTCGTCGAAGAAAAGGTCCCCGGCAGCCGAGCCCTCGTCGAAGAAAAGGTCCCCGGCAGCCGAGCCCTCGTCGAAGAAAAGGTCCCCGGCAGCCGAGCCCTCGTCGAAGAAAAGGTCCCCGGCAGCCGAGCCCTCGTCGAAGAAAAGGTCCCCGGCAGCCGAGCCCTCGTCGAAGAAAAGGTCCCCGGCAGCCGAGCCCTCCTCGAAGAAAAGGTCCCCGGCAGCCGAGCCCTCGTCGAAGAAAAGGTCCCCGGCAGCCGAGCCCTCGTCGAAGAAAAGGTCCCCGGCAGCCGAGCCCTCGTCGCAAATTTTGTCTTAGACAGCCGAGCCCTCGTCGAAGAAAAGGTCCCCGGCAGCCGAGCCCTCGTCGAAGAAAAGGTCCCCGGCAGCCGAGCCCTCGTCAAAGAAAAGGTCCCCGGCAGCCGAGCCCTCGTCGAGCCCTCGTCGAAGAAAAGGTCCCCGGCAGCCGAGCCCTCGTCGAAGAAAAGGTCCCCGGCAGCCGAGCCCTCGTCGAAGAAAAGGTCCCCGGCAGCCGAGCCCTCCTCGAAGAAAGGGTCCCCGGCAGCCGAGCCCTCGTCGAAGAAAAGGTCCCCCGGCAGCCGAGCCCTCGTCGAAGAAAAGGTCCCCCGGCAGCCGAGCCCTCGTCGCAAATTTGTCTTAGACAGCCGAGCCCTCGTCGAAGAAAAGGTCCCCGGCAGCCGAGCCCTCGTCGAAGAAAAGGTCCCCGGCAGCCGAGCCCTCGTCGAAGAAAAGGTCCCCCGGCAGCCGAGCCCTCGTCGAAGAAAAGGTCCCCGGCAGCCGAGCCCTCGTCGCAAATTTTGTCTTAGACAGCCGAGCCTTCGTCGAAGAAAAGGTCCCCGGCAGCCGAGCACTCCTTGAAAATTTTTTCTTCGGCAGCCGAGCCCTCGTCGAAGAAAAGGTCCCCGGCAGCCGAGCCCCTCGTCGAAGAAAAGGTCCCCGGCAGCCGAGCCCATCGTCGCAAATTTTGTCTTAGACAGCCGAGCCCTCGTCGAAGAAAAGGTCCCCGGCAGATGAGCCCTCGTCGAAAAATTTTCTTCAGCAGCCGAGCCCTCGTCGAAGAAAAGGTCCCCGGCAGCCGAGCCCTTGTCGCAAATTTTGTCTTAGACAGCCGAGCCTTCGTCGAAGAAAAGGTCCCCGGCAGCCGAGCCCTCGTCGAAGAAAAGGTCCCCGGCAGCCGAGCCCTCGTCGCAAATTTTGTCTTAGACAGCCGAGCCTTCGTCGAAGAAAAGGTCCCCGGCAGCCGAGCACTCCTTGAAAATTTTTTTCTTCGGCAGCCGAGCCCATCGTCGAAGAAAAGGTCCCCGGCAGCCGAGCCCTCGTCGAAGAAAAGGTCCCCGGCAGCCGAGCCCTCGTCGAAGAAAAGGTCCCCGGCAGCCGAGCCCTCGTCGAAGAAAAGGTCCCCGGCAGCCGAGCCCTCGTCGAAGAAAAGGTCCCCGGCATCCGAGCCCTCGTCGAAGAAAAGGTCCCCCGGCAGCCGAGCCCTCGTCGAAGAAAAGGTCCCCGGCAGCCGAGCCCTCGTCGCAAATTTTGTCTTAGACAGCCGAGCCCTCGTCGAAGAAAAGGTCCCCGGGCAGATGAGCCCTCGTCGAAAAATTTTCTTCAGCAGCCGAGCCCTCGTCGAAGAAAAGGTCCCCGGCAGCCGAGCCCTTGTCGCAAATTTTGTCTTAGACAGCCGAGCCTTCGTCGAAGAAAAGGTCCCCGGCAGCCGAGCCTCGTCGAAGAAAAGGTCCCCGGCAGCCAAGCCCTCGTCGAAGAAAAGGTCCCCGGCAGCCGAGCCCTCGTCGAAGAAAAGGTCCCCGGCAGCCGAGCCCCTCGTCGAAGAAAAGGTCCCCGGCAGCCGAGCCCTCGTCGAAAATCTTTTCTTCGGCAGCCGAGTCTTCTTCGAAGAAAAAAGTCCCCGGCAGCCGAGCCCTCGTCGAAGAAAAGGTCCCCGGCAGCCGAGCCCTCGTCGAAGAAAAGGTCCCCCGGCAGCCGAGCCCTCGTCGAAGAAAAGGTCGCCGGCAGCCGAGCCCTCGTCGAAGAAAAGGTCCCCCGGCAGCCGAGCCCTCGTCGAAGAAAAGGTCCCCGGCAGCCGAGCCCTCGTCGAAGAAAAAGGTCCCCGGCAGCCGAGCCCTCGTCGCAAATTTTGTCTTAGACAGCCGAGCCCTCGTCGAAGAAAAGGTCCCCGGCAGCCGAGCCCTCGTCGAAAGAAAAGGTCCCCGGCAGCCGAGCCCCTCGTCGAAGAAAAAGGTCCCACGCAGCCGAGCCCTCGTCGAAGAAAAGGTCCCCGGCAGCCGAGCCCTCGTCGAAGAAAAGGTCCCCGGCAGCCGAGCCCTCGTCGCAAATTTTGTCTTAGACAGCCGAGCCCTCGTCGAAGAAAAGGTCCCCGGCAGCCGAGCCCTCGTCGAAGAAAAGGTCCCCCGGCAGCCGAGCCCTCGTCGAAAATCTTTTCTTCGGCAGCCGAGTCTTCTTCGAAGAAAAAGTCCCCGGCAGCCGAGCCCTCGTCGAAGAAAAGGTCCCCGGCCGAGCCCCTCGTCGAAGAAAAGGTCCCCGGCAGCCGAGCCCTCGTCGAAGAAAAGGTCCCCGGCAGCCGAGCCCTCGTCGAAGAAAAGGTCCCCGGCAGCCGAGCCCTCGTCGAAGAAAAGTCCCCCGGCAAGCCCCGAGCCCTCCTCGAAGAAAAGGTCCCCGGCAGCCGAGCCCTCGTCGAAGAAAAGGTCCCCGGCAGCCGAGCCCTCGTCGAAGAAAGGTCCCGGCAGCCGAGCCCTCGTCGCAAATTTTGTCTTAGACAGCCGAGCCCTCGTCGAAGAAAAGGTCCCCGGCAGCCGAGCCCTCGTCGAAGAAAAGGTCCCCGGCAGCCGAGCCCTCGTCAAAGAAAAGGTCCCCGGCAAGCCGAGCCCTCGTCGAAGAAAAGGTCCCCGGCAGCCGAGCCCTCGTCGCAAATTTTGTCTTAGACAGCCGAGCCTTCGTCGAAGAAAAGGTCCCCGGCAGCCGAGCACTCCTTGAAAATATTTTCTTCGGCAGCCGAGCCCTCGTCGAAGAAAAGGTCCCCGGCAGCCGAGCCCTTCGTCGAAGAAAAGCTCCCCCGGCAGCCGAGCCCTCGTCGAAGAAAAGGTCCCCGGCAGCCGAGCCCTCGTCGCAAATTTTGTCTTAGACAGCCGAGCCCCTCGTCGAAGAAAAGGTCCCCGGCAGATGAGCCCTCGGTCGAAAAATTTTCTTCAGCAGCCGAGCCCCTCGTCGAAGAAAAGGTCCCCGGCAGCCGAGCCCTTGTCGCAAATTTTGTCTTAGACAGCGAGCCTTCGTCGAAGAAAAGGTCCCCGGCAGCCGAGCCCTCGTCGAAGAAAAGGTCCCCGGCAGCCGAGCCCCTCGTCGCAAATTTTGTCTTAGACAGCCGAGCCTTCGTCGAAGAAAAGGTCCCCGGCAGCCGAGCACTCCTTGAAAATTTTTTCTTCGGCAGCCGAGCCCTCGTCGAAGAATCGTCGAAGAAAAGGTCCCCGGCAGCCGAGCCCTCGTCGAAGAAAAGGTCCCCGGCAGCCGAGCCCTCGTCGAAGAAAAGGTCCCCGGCAGCCGAGCCCTCGTCGAAGAAAAGGTCCCCGGCAGCCGAGCCCTCGTCGAAGAAAAGGTCCCCGGCAGCCGAGCCCCTCGTCGCAAATTTTGTCTTAGACAGCCGAGCCCTCGTCGAAGAAAAGGTCCCCCGGCAGATGAGCCCTCGTCGAAAAATTTTCTTCAGCAGCCGAGCCCTCGTCGAAGAAAAGGTCCCCGGCAGCCGAGCCCTTGTCGCAAATTTTGTCTTAGACAGCCGAGCCTTCGTCGAAGAAAAGGTCCCCCGGCAGCCGAGCCCTCGTCGAAGAAAAGGTCCCCGGCAGCCGAGCCCTCGTCGAAGAAAAGGTCCCCGGCAGCCGAGCCCTCGTCGAAGAAAAGGTCCCCGGCAGCCGAGCCCTCGTCGCAAATTTTGTCTTAGACAGCCGAGCCCTCGTCGAAGAAAAGGTCCCCGGCAGCCGAGCCCTCGTCGAAGAAAAGGTCCCCGGCAGCCGAGCCCTCGTCGAAAATCTTTTCTTCGGCAGCCGAGTCTTCTTCGAAGAAAAAGTCCCCCGGCAGCCGAGCCCTCGTCGAAGAAAAGGTCCCCGGCAGCCGAGCCCTCGTCGAAGAAAAGGTCCCCGGCAGCCGAGCCCTCGTCGAAGAAAAGGTCCCCGGCAGCCGAGCCCTCGTCGAAGAAAAGGTCCCCGGCAGCCGAGCCCTCGTCGAAGAAAAGGTCCCCGGCAGCCGAGCCCTCGTCGAAGAAAAGGTCCCCGGCAGCCGAGCCCTCCTCGAAGAAGAGGTCCCCGGCAGCCGAGCCCTCGTCGAAGAAAAGGTCCCCGGCAGCCGAGCCCTCGTCGAAGAAAAGGTCCCCGGCAGCCGAGCCCTCGTCGCAAATTTTGTCTTAGACAGCCGAGCCCTCGTCGAAGAAAAGGTCCCCGGCAGCCGAGCCCCTCGTCGAAGAAAAGGTCCCCGGCAGCCGAGCCCTCGTCGAAGAAAAGGTCCCCGGCAGCCGAGCCCTCGGTCGAAGAAAAGGTCCCCCGGCAGCCGAGCCCTCGTCGCAAATTTTGTCTTAGACAGCCGAGCCTTCGTCGAAGAAAAGGTCCCCGGCAGCCGAGCACTCCTTGAAAATATTTTCTTCGGCAGCCGAGCCCCTCGTCGAAGAAAAGGTCCCCGGCAGCCGAGCCCTCGTCGAAGAAAAGGTCCCCGGCAGCCGAGCCCTCGTCGAAGAAAAGGTCCCCCGGCAGCCGAGCCCTCGTCGCAAATTTTGTCTTAGACAGCCGAGCCCTCGTCGAAAGAAAAAGGTCCCCGGCAGATGAGCCCTCGTCGAAAAATTTTCTTCAGCAGCCGAGCCCTCGTCGAAGAAAAAGGTCCCCCGGCAGCCGAGCCCTTGTCGCAAATTTTGTCTTAGACAGCCGAGCCTTCGTCGAAGAAAAGGTCCCCGGCAGCCGAGCCCTCGTCGAAGAAAAGGTCCCCGGCAGCCGAGCCCTCGTCGCAAATTTTGTCTTAGACAGCCGAGCCTTCGTCGAAGAAAAGGTCCCCGGCAGCCGAGAACTCCTTGAAAATTTTTTCTTCGGCAGCCGAGCCTCGTCGAAGAAAAGGTCCCCGGCAGCCGAGCCCTCGTCGAAGAAAAGGTCCCCGGCAGCCGAGCCCTCGTCGAAGAAAAGGTCCCCGGCAGCCGAGCCCTCGTCGAAGAAAAGGTCCCCGGCAGCCGAGCCCTCGTCGAAGAAAAGGTCCCCGGCAGCCGAGCCCTCGTCGAAGAAAAGGTCCCCGGCAGCCGAGCCCTCGTCGCAAATTTTGTCTTAGACAGCCGAGCCCTCGTCGAAGAAAAGGTCCCCGGCAGATGAGCCCTCGTCGAAAAATTTTCTCAGCAGCCGAGCCCCTCGTCGAAGAAAAGGTCCCCGGCAGCCGAGCCCTTGTCGCAAATTTTGTCTTAGACAGCCGAGCCTTCGTCGAAGAAAAGGTCCCCGGCAGCCGAGCCCCTCGTCGAAGAAAAGGTCCCCGGCAGCCGAGACCTCGTCGAAGAAAAGGTCCCCGGCAGCCGAGCCCTCGTCGAAGAAAAGGTCCCCGGCAGCCGAGCCCCTCGTCGAAGAAAAGGTCCCCGGCAGCCGAGCCCTCGTCGAAGAAAAGGTCCCCGGCAGCCGAGCCCCTCGTCGCAAATTTTGTCTTAGACAGCCGAGCCCTCGTCGAAGAAAAGGTCCCCGGCAGCCGAGCCCTCGTCGAAAAATTTTCTTCAGCAGCCGAGGCCTCGTCGAAGAAAAGGTCCCCGGCAGCCGAGCCCTTGTCGCAAATTTTGTCTTAGACAGCCGAGCCTTCGTCGAAGAAAAGGTCCCCGGCAGCCGAGCCCTCGTCGAAGAAAAGGTCCCCGGCAGCCGAGCCCTCGTCAAAGAAAAGGTCCCCGGCAGATGAGCCCTCGTCGAAAAATTTTCTTCAGCAGCCGAGCCCCTCGTCGAAGAAAAGGTCCCCGGCAGCCGAGCCCTTGTCGCAAATTTTGTCTTAGACAGCCGAGCCTTCGTCGAAGAAAAGGTCCCCGGCAGCCGAGCCCTCGTCGAAGAAAAGGTCCCCGGCAGCCGAGCCCCTCGTCGAAGAAAAGGTCCCCGGCAGCCGAGCCCTCGTCGAAGAAAAGGTCCCCGGCAGCCGAGCCCCTCGTCGAAGAAAAGGTCCCCGGCAGCCGAGCCCTCGTCGCAAATTTTGTCTTAGACAGCCGAGCCCTCGTCGAAGAAAAGGTCCCCGGCAGATGAGCCCTCGTCGAAAAATTTTCTTCAGCAGCCGAGCCCTCGTCGAAGAAAAGGTCCCCGGCAGCCGAGCCCTTGTCGCAAATTTTGTCTTAGACAGCCGAGCCTTCGTCGAAGAAAAGGTCCCCGGCAGCCGAGCCCTCGTCGAAGAAAAGGTCCCCGGCAGCCGAGCCCCTCGTCAAAGAAAAGGTCCCCGGCAGCCGAGCCCTCGTCGAAGAAAAGGTCCCCGGCAGCCGAGCCCTCGTCGCAAATTTTGTCTTAGACAGCCGAGCCTTCGTCGAAGAAAAGGTCCCTGGCAGCCGAGCACTCCTTGAAAATTTTTTCTTCGGCAGCCAAGCCCTCGTCGAAGAAAGGTCCCCGGCAGCCGAGCCCTCGTCGAAGAAAAGGTCCCCGGCAGCCGAGCCCTTGTCGCAAATTTTGTCTTAGACAGCCGAGCCCCTCGTCGAAGAAAAGGTCCCCGGCAGATGAGCCCCTCGTCGAAAAATTTTCTTCAGCAGCCGAGCCCTCGTCGAAGAAAAGGTCCCCGGCAGCCGAGCCCTTGTCGCAAATTTTGTCTTAGACAGCCGAGCCCTCGTCGAAGAAAAGGTCCCCGGCAGCCGAGCCCTCGTCGAAGAAAAGGTCCCCGGCAGCCGAGCCCTCGTCGAAGAAAAGGTCCCCGGCAGCCGAGCCCCTCGTCGAAGAAAAGGTCCCCGGCAGCCGAGCCCTCGTCGCAAATTTTGTCTTAGACAGCCGAGCCCCTCGTCGAAGAAAAGGTCCCTGGCAGCCGAGCACTCCTTGAAAATTTTTTCTTCGGCAGCCAAGCCCTCGTCGAAGAAAAGGTCCCCGGCAGCCGAGCCCTCGTCGAAGAAAAGGTCCCCGGCAGCCGAGCCCTCGTCGAAGAAAAGGTCCCCGGCAGCCGAGCCCTCGTCGAAGAAAAGGTCCCCGGCAGCCGAGCCCTCGTCGAAAATCTTTTCTTCGGCAGCCGAGTCTTCTTCGAAGAAAAAGTCCCCGGCAGCCCGAGCCCTCGTCGAAGAAAAGGTCCCCGGCAGCCGAGCCCTCGTCGAAGAAAAGGTCCCCGGCAGCCGAGCCCTCGTCGAAGAAAAGGTCCCCGGCAGCCGAGCCCTCGTCGAAGAAAAGGTCCCCGGCAGCCGAGCCCTCGTCGAAGAAAAGGTCCCCGGCAGCCGAGCCCTCGTCGAAGAAAAGGTCCCCGGCAGCCGAGCCCTCGTCGAAGAAAAGGTCCCCGGCAGCCGAGCCCTCGTCGAAGAAAAGGTCCCCGGCAGCCGAGCCCCTCGTCGAAGAAAAGGTCCCCGGCAGCCGAGCCCTCGTCGAAGAAAAGGTCCCCGGCAGCCGAGCCCTCGTCGCAAATTTTGTCTTAGACAGCCGAGCCCTCGTCGAAGAAAAGGTCCCCGGCAGCCGAGCCCCTCGTCGAAGAAAAGGTCCCCCGGCAGCCGAGCCCTCGTCAAAGAAAAGGTCCCCGGCAGCCGAGCCCTCGTCGAAGAAAAGGTCCCCGGCAGCCGAGCCCTCGTCGCAAATTTTGTCTTAGACAGCCGAGCCTTCGTCGAAGAAAAGGTCCCCGGCAGCCGAGCACTCCTTGAAAATATTTTCTTCGGCAGCCGAGCCCTCGTCGAAGAAAAGGTCCCCGGCAGCCGAGCCCTCGTCGAAGAAAAGCTCCCCCGGCAGCCGAGCCCTCGTCGAAGAAAAGGTCCCCGGCAGCCGAGCCCTCCTCGCAAATTTTGTCTTAGACAGCCGAGCCCTCGTCGAAGAAAAGGTCCCCGGCAGATGAGCCCCTCGTCGAAAAATTTTCTTCAGCAGCCGAGCCCTCGTCGAAGAAAAGGTCCCCGGCAGCCGAGCCCTTGTCGCAAATTTTGTCTTAGACAGCCGAGCCTTCGTCGAAGAAAAGGTCCCCGGCAGCCGAGCCCTCGTCGAAGAAAAGGTCCCCGGCAGCCGAGCCCTCGTCGCAAATTTTGTCTTAGACAGCCGAGCCTTCGTCGAAGAAAAAGGTCCCCGGCAGCCGAGCACTCCTTGAAAATTTTTTCTTCGGCAGCCGAGCCCTCGTCGAAGAAAAGGTCCCCGGCAGCCGAGCCCTCGTCGAAGAAAAGGTCCCCGGCAGCCGAGCCCTCGTCGAAGAAAAGGTCCCCGGCAGCCGAGCCCTCGTCGAAGAAAAGGTCCCCGGCAGCCGAGCCCTCGTCGAAGAAAAGGTCCCCGGCAGCCGAGCCCTCGTCGCAAATTTTGTCTTAGACAGCCGAGCCCTCGTCGAAGAAAAGGTCCCCGGCAGATGAGCCCTCGTCGAAAAATTTTCTTCAGCAGCCGAGCCCTCGTCGAAGAAAAGGTCCCCGGCAGCCGAGCCCTTGTCGCAAATTTTGTCTTAGACAGCCGAGCCTTCGTCGAAGAAAAGGTCCCCGGCAGCCGAGCCCTCGTCGAAGAAAAGGTCCCCCGGCAGCCGAGCCCTCGTCGAAGAAAAGGTCCCCGGCAGCCGAGCCCTCGTCGAAGAAAAGGTCCCCGGCAGCCGAGCCCTCGTCGAAGAAAAGGTCCCCGGCAGCCGAGCCCTCGTCGAAGAAAAGGTCCCCGGCAGCCGAGCCCTCGTCGCAAATTTTGTCTTAGACAGCCGAGCCCTCGTCGAAGAAAAGGTCCCCGGCAGCCGAGCCCTCGTCGAAGAAAAGGTCCCCGGCAGCCGAGCCCCTCGTCGAAAATCTTTTCTTCGGCAGCCGAGTCTTCTTCGAAGAAAAAGTCCCCGGCAGCCGAGCCCTCGTCGAAGAAAAGGTCCCCGGCAGCCGAGCCCTCGTCGAAGAAAAGGTCCCCGGCAGCCGAGCCCTCGTCAAAGAAAAGGTCCCTGGCAGATGAGCCCTCGTCGAAAAATTTTCTTCAGCAGCCGAGCCCTCGTCGAAGAAAAGGTCCCCGGCAACCGAGCCCTTGTCGCAAATTTTGTCTTAGACAGCCGAGCCTTCGTCTAAGAAAAGGTCCCCGGCAGCCGAGCCCTCGTCGAAGAAAAGGTCCCCGGCAGCCGAGCCCTCGTCGAAGAAAAGGTCCCCGGCAGCCGAGCCCTCGTCGAAGAAAAGGTCCCCGGCAGCCGAGCCCTCGTCGCAAATTTTGTCTTAGACAGCCGAGCCCTCGTCGAAGAAAAGGTCCCCGGCAGATGAGCCCTCGTCGAAAAATTTTCTTCAGCAGCCGAGCCCTCGTCGAAGAAAAGGTCCCCGGCAGCCGAGCCCTTGTCGCAAATTTTGTCTTAGACAGCCGAGCCTTCGTCGAAGAAAAGGTCCCCGGCAGCCGAGCCCTCGTCGAAGAAAAGGTCCCCGGCAGCCGAGCCCTCGTCAAAGAAAAGGTCCCCGGCAGCCGAGCCCTCGTCAAAGAAAAGGTCCCCGGCAGCCGAGCCCTCGTCGAAGAAAAGGTCCCCGGCAGCCGAGCCCTCGTCGCAAATTTTGTCTTAGACAGCCGAGCCTTCGTCGAAGAAAAGGTCCCTGGCAGCCGAGCACTCCTTGAAAATTTTTTCTTCGGCAGCCAAGCCCTCGTCGAAGAAAAGGTCCCCGGCAGCCGAGCCCTCGTCGAAGAAAAGGTCCCCGGCAGCCGAGCCCTTGTCGCAAATTTTGTCTTAGACAGCCGAGCCCTCGTCGAAGAAAAGGTCCCCGGCAGATGAGCCCTCGTCGAAAAATTTTCTTCAGCAGCCGAGCCCTCGTCGAAGAAAAGGTCCCCGGCAGCCGAGCCCTTGTCGCAAATTTTGTCTTAGACAGCCGAGCCCTCGTCGAAGAAAAGGTCCCCGGCAGCCGAGCCCTCGTCGAAGAAAAGGTCCCCGGCAGCCGAGCCCTCGTCGAAGAAAAGGTCCCCGGCAGCCGAGCCCTCGTCGCAAATTTTGTCTTAGACAGCCGAGCCCTCGTCGAAGAAAAGGTCCCTGGCAGCCGAGCACTCCTTGAAAATTTTTTCTTCGGCAGCCAAGCCCTCGTCGAAGAAAAGGTCCCCCGGCAGCCGAGCCCTCGTCGAAGAAAAGGTCCCCGGCAGCCGAGCCCTCGTCGAAGAAAAGGTCCCCGGCAGCCGAGCCCTCGTCAAAGAAAAGGTCCCCGGCAGCCGAGCCCTCGTCGAAAATCTTTTCTTCGGCAGCCGAGTCTTCTTCGAAGAAAAAGTCCCCCGGCAGCCGAGCCCTCGTCGAAGAAAAGGTCCCCGGCAGCCGAGCCCTCGTCGAAGAAAAGGTCCCCGGCAGCCGAGCCCTCGTCGAAGAAAAGGTCCCCGGCAGCCGAGCCCTCGTCGAAGAAAAGGTCCCCGGCAGCCGAGCCCTCGTCGAAGAAAAGGTCCCCGGCAGCCGAGCCCTCGTCGAAGAAAAGGTCCCCGGCAGCCGAGCCCTCGTCGCAAATTTTGTCTTAGACAGCCGAGCCCTCGTCGAAGAAAAGGTCCCCGGCAGCCGAGCCCTCGTCGAAGAAAAGGTCCCCGGCAGCCGAGCCCTCGTCAAAGAAAAGGTCCCCGGCAGCCGAGCCCTCGTCGAAGAAAAGGTCCCCGGCAGCCGAGCCCTCGTCGCAAATTTTGTCTTAGACAGCCGAGCCTTCGTCGAAGAAAAGGTCCCCGGCAGCCGAGCACTCCTTGAAAATATTTTCTTCGGCAGCCGAGCCCTCGTCGAAGAAAAGGTCCCCGGCAGCCGAGCCCTCGTCGAAGAAAAGCTCCCCGGCAGCCGAGCCCTCGTCGAAGAAAAGGTCCCCGGCAGCCGAGCCCTCCTCGCAAATTTTGTCTTAGACAGCCGAGCCCTCGTCGAAGAAAAGGTCCCCGGCAGATGAGCCCTCGTCGAAAAATTTTCTTCAGCAGCCGAGCCCTCGTCGAAGAAAAGGTCCCCGGCAGCCGAGCCCTTGTCGCAAATTTTGTCTTAGACAGCCGAGCCTTCGTCGAAGAAAAGGTCCCCGGCAGCCGAGCCCTCGTCGAAGAAAAGGGTCCCCGGCAGCCGAGCCCTCGTCGCAAATTTTGTCTTAGACAGCCGAGCCTTCGTCGAAGAAAAGGTCCCCGGCAGCCGAGCACTCCTTGAAAATTTTTTCTTCGGCAGCCGAGCCCTCGTCGAAGAAAAGGTCCCCGGCAGCCGAGCCCTCGTCGAAGAAAAGGTCCCCGGCAGCCGAGCCCTCGTCGAAGAAAAGGTCCCCGGCAGCCGAGCCCTCGTCGAAGAAAAGGTCCCCGGCAGCCGAGCCCTCGTCGAAGAAAAGGTCCCCGGCAGCCGAGCCCTCGTCGCAAATTTTGTCTTAGACAGCCGAGCCCTCGTCGAAGAAAAGGTCCCCGGCAGATGAGCCCTCGTCGAAAAATTTTCTTCAGCAGCCGAGCCCTCGTCGAAGAAAAGGTCCCCGGCAGCCGAGCCCTTGTCGCAAATTTTGTCTTAGACAGCCGAGCCTTCGTCGAAGAAAAGGTCCCCGGCAGCCGAGCCCTCGTCGAAGAAAAGGTCCCCGGCAGCCGAGCCCTCGTCGAAGAAAAGGTCCCCGGCAGCCGAGCCCTCGTCGAAGAAAAGGTCCCCCGGCAGCCGAGCCCTCGTCGAAGAAAAGGTCCCCGGCAGCCGAGCCCTCGTCGAAGAAAAGGTCCCCGGCAGCCGAGCCCTCGTCGCAAATTTTGTCTTAGACAGCCGAGCCCTCGTCGAAGAAAAGGTCCCCGGCAGCCGAGCCCTCGTCGAAGAAAAGGTCCCCGGCAGCCGAGCCCTCGTCGAAAATCTTTTCTTCGGCAGCCGAGTCTTCTTCGAAGAAAAAGTCCCCGGCAGCCGAGCCCTCGTCGAAGAAAAGGTCCCCGGCAGCCGAGCCCTCGTCGAAGAAAAGGTCCCCGGCAGCCGAGCCCTCGTCGAAGAAAAGGTCCCCGGCAGCCGAGCCCTCGTCGAAGAAAAGGTCCCCGGCAGCCGAGCCCTCGTCGAAGAAAAGGTCCCCGGCAGCCGAGCCCTCGTCGAAGAAAAGGTCCCCGGCAGCCGAGCCCTCCTCGAAGAAGAGGTCCCCGGCAGCCGAGCCCTCGTCGAAGAAAAGGTCCCCGGCAGCCGAGCCCTCGTCGAAGAAAAGGTCCCCGGCAGCCGAGCCCTCGTCGCAAATTTTGTCTTAGACAGCCGAGCCCTCGTCGAAGAAAAGGTCCCCGGCAGCCGAGCCCTCGTCGAAGAAAAGGTCCCCGGCAGCCGAGCCCTCGTCAAAGAAAAGGTCCCCGGCAGCCGAGCCCTCGTCGAAGAAAAGGTCCCCGGCAGCCGAGCCCTCGTCGCAAATTTTGTCTTAGACAGCCGAGCCTTCGTCGAAGAAAAGGTCCCCGGCAGCCGAGCACTCCTTGAAAATATTTTCTTCGGCAGCCGAGCCCTCGTCGAAGAAAAGGTCCCCGGCAGCCGAGCCCTCGTCGAAGAAAAGGTCCCCGGCAGCCGAGCCCTCGTCGAAGAAAAGGTCCCCGGCAGCCGAGCCCTCGTCGCAAATTTTGTCTTAGACAGCCGAGCCCTCGTCGAAGAAAAGGTCCCCGGCAGATGAGCCCTCGTCGAAAAATTTTCTTCAGCAGCCGAGCCCTCGTCGAAGAAAAGGTCCCCGGCAGCCGAGCCCTTGTCGCAAATTTTGTCTTAGACAGCCGAGCCTTCGTCGAAGAAAAGGTCCCCGGCAGCCGAGCCCTCGTCGAAGAAAAGGTCCCCGGCAGCCGAGCCCTCGTCGCAAATTTTGTCTTAGACAGCCGAGCCTTCGTCGAAGAAAAGGTCCCCGGCAGCCGAGCACTCCTTGAAAATTTTTTCTTCGGCAGCCGAGCCCTCGTCGAAGAAAAGGTCCCCGGCAGCCGAGCCCTCGTCGAAGAAAAGGTCCCCGGCAGCCGAGCCCTCGTCGAAGAAAAGGTCCCCGGCAGCCGAGCCCTCGTCGAAGAAAAGGTCCCCGGCAGCCGAGCCCTCGTCGAAGAAAAGGTCCCCGGCAGCCGAGCCCTCGTCGCAAATTTTGTCTTAGACAGCCGAGCCCTCGTCGAAGAAAAGGTCCCCGTCAGATGAGCCCTCGTCGAAAAATTTTCTTCAGCAGCCGAGCCCTCGTCGAAGAAAAGGTCCCCGGCAGCCGAGCCCTTGTCGCAAATTTTGTCTTAGACAGCCGAGCCCTCGTCGAAGAAAAGGTCCCCGGCAGCCGAGCCCTCGTCGAAGGAAAGGTCCCCGGCAGCCGAGCCCTCGTCGCAAATTTTGTCTTAGACAGCCGAGCCTTCGTCGAAGAAAAGGTCCCCGGCAGCCGAGCACTCCTTGAAAATTTTTTCTTCGGCAGCCGAGCCCTCGTCGAAGAAAAGGTCCCCGGCAGCCGAGCCCTCGTCGAAGAAAAGGTCCCCGGCAGCCGAGCCCTCGTCGAAGAAAAGGTCCCCGGCAGCCGAGCCCTCGTCGAAGAAAAGGTCCCCGGCAGCCGAGCCCTCGTCGAAGAAAAGGTCCCCGGCAGCCGAGCCCTCGTTGAAGAAAAGGTCCCCGGCAGCCGAGCCCTCGTCGCAAATTTTGTCTTAGACAGCCGAGCCCTCGTCGAAGAAAAGGTCCCCGGCAGATGAGCCCTCGTCGAAAAATTTTCTTCAGCAGCCGAGCCCTCGTCGAAGAAAAGGTCCCCGGCAGCCGAGCCCTTGTCGCAAATTTTGTCTTAGACAGCCGAGCCTTCGTCGAAGAAAAGGTCCCCGGCAGCCGAGCCCTCGTCGAAGAAAAGGTCCCCGGCAGCCGAGCCCTCGTCGAAGAAAAGGTCCCCGGCAGCCGAGCCCTCGTCGAAGAAAAGGTCCCCGGCAGCCGAGCCCTCGTCGAAGAAAAGGTCCCCGGCAGCCGAGCCCTCGTCGAAGAAAAGGTCCCCGGCAGCCGAGCCCTCGTCGCAAATTTTGTCTTAGACAGCCGAGCCCTCGTCGAAGAAAAGGTCCCCGGCAGCCAAGCCCTCGTCGAAGAAAAGGTCCCCGGCAGCCGAGCCCTCGTCGAAAATCTTTTCTTCGGCAGCCGAGTCTTCTTCGAAGAATAAGTCCCCGGCAGCCGAGCCCTCGTCGAAGAAAAGGTCCCCGGCAGCCGAGCCCTCGTCGAAGAAAAGGTCCCCGGCAGCCGAGCCCTCGTCGAAGAAAAGGTCCCCCGGCAGCCGAGCCCTCGTCGAAGAAAAGGTCCCCGGCAGCCGAGCCCTCGTCGAAGAAAAGGTCCCCGGCAGCCGAGCCCTCGTCGAAGAAAAGGTCCCCGGCAGCCGAGCCCTCCTCGAAGAAGAGGTCCCCGGCAGCCGAGCCCTCGTCGAAGAAAAGGTCCCCGGCAGCCGAGCCCTCGTCGAAGAAAAGGTCCCCGGCAGCCGAGCCCTCGTCGCAAATTTTGTCTTAGACAGCCGAGCCCTCGTCGAAGAAAAGGTCCCCGGCAGCCGAGCCCTCGTCGAAGAAAAGGTCCCCGGCAGCCGAGCCCTCGTCAAATAAAAGGTCCCCGGCAGCCGAGCCCTCGTCGAAGAAAAGGTCCCCGGCAGCCGAGCCCTCGTCGCAAATTTTGTCTTAGACAGCCGAGCCTTCGTCGAAGAAAAGGTCCCCGGCAGCCGAGCACTCCTTGAAAATATTTTCTTCGGCAGCCGAGCCCTCGTCGAAGAAAAGGTCCCCGGCAGCCGAGCCCTCGTCGAAGAAAAGGTCCCCGGCAGCCGAGCCCTCGTCGCAAATTTTGTCTTAGACAGCCGAGCCCTCGTCGAAGAAAAGGTCCCCGGCAGATGAGCCCTCGTCGAAAAATTTTCTTCAGCAGCCGAGCCCTCGTCGAAGAAAAGGTCCCCGGCAGCCGAGCCCTTGTCGCAAATTTTGTCTTAGACAGCCGAGCCTTCGTCGAAGAAAAGGTCCCCGGCAGCCGAGCCCTCGTCGAAGAAAAGGTCCCCGGCAGCCGAGCCCTCGTCGCAAATTTTGTCTTAGACAGCCGAGCCTTCGTCGAAGAAAAGGTCCCCGGCAGCCGAGCACTCCTTGAAAATTTTTTCTTCGGCAGCCGAGCCCTCGTCGAAGAAAAGGTCCCCGGCAGCCGAGCCCTCGTCGAAGAAAAGGTCCCCGGCAGCCGAGCCCTCGTCGAAGAAAAGGTCCCCGGCAGCCGAGCCCTCGTCGAAGAAAAGGTCCCCGGCAGCCGAGCCCTCGTCGAAGAAAAGGTCCCCGGCAGCCGAGCCCTCGTCGAAGAAAAGGTCCCCGGCAGCCGAGCCCTCGTCGCAAATTTTGTCTTAGACAGCCGAGCCCTCGTCGAAGAAAAGGTCCCCGGCAGATGAGCCCTCGTCGAAAAATTTTCTTCAGCAGCCGAGCCCTCGTCGAAGAAAAGGTCCCCGGCAGCCGAGCCCTTGTCGCAAATTTTGTCTTAGACAGCCGAGCCTTCGTCGAAGAAAAGGTCCCCGGCAGCCGAGCCCTCGTCGAAGAAAAGGTCCCCGGCAGCCGAGCCCTCGTCGAAGAAAAGGTCCCCGGCAGCCGAGCCCTCGTCGAAGAAAAGGTCCCCGGCAGCCGAGCCCTCGTCGAAGAAAAGGTCCCCGGCAGCCGAGCCCTCGTCGAAGAAAAGGTCCCCGGCAGCCGAGCCCTCGTCGCAAATTTTGTCTTAGACAGCCGAGCCCTCGTCGAAGAAAAGGTCCCCGGCAGATGAGCCCTCGTCGAAAAATTTTCTTCAGCAGCCGAGCCCTCGTCGAAGAAAAGGTCCCCGGCAGCCGAGCCCTTGTCGCAAATTTTGTCTTAGACAGCCGAGCCTTCGTCGAAGAAAAGGTCCCCGGCAGCCGAGCCCTCGTCGAAGAAAAGGTCCCCGGCAGCCGAGCCCTCGTCAAAGAAAAGGTCCCCGGCAGATGAGCCCTCGTCGAAAAATTTTCTTCAGCAGCCGAGCCCTCGTCGAAGAAAAGGTCCCCGGCAGCCGAGCCCTTGTCGCAAATTTTGTCTTAGACAGCCGAGCCTTCGTCGAAGAAAAGGTCCCCGGCAGCCGAGCCCTCGTCGAAGAAAAGGTCCCCGGCAGCCGAGCCCTCGTCGAAGAAAAGGTCCCCGGCAGCCGAGCCCTCGTCGAAGAAAAGGTCCCCGGCAGCCGAGCCCTCGTCGAAGAAAAGGTCCCCGGCAACCGAGCCCTCGTCGCAAATTTTGTCTTAGACAGCCGAGCCCTCGTCGAAGAAAAGGTCCCCGGCAGATGAGCCCTCGTCGAAAAATTTTCTTCAGCAGCCGAGCCCTCGTCGAAGAAAAGGTCCCCGGCAGCCGAGCCCTTGTCGCAAATTTTGTCTTAGACAGCCGAGCCTTCGTCGAAGAAAAGGTCCCCGGCAGCCGAGCCCCTCGTCGAAGAAAAGGTCCCCGGCAGCCGAGCCCTCGTCAAAGAAAAGGTCCCCGGCAGCCGAGCCCTCGTCGAAGAAAAGGTCCCCGGCAGCCGAGCCCTCGTCGCAAATTTTGTCTTAGACAGCCGAGCCTTCGTCGAAGAAAAGGTCCCTGGCAGCCGAGCACTCCTTGAAAATTTTTTCTTCGGCAGCCAAGCCCTCGTCGAAGAAAAGGTCCCCGGCAGCCGAGCCCTCGTCGAAGAAAAGGTCCCCGGCAGCCGAGCCCTTGTCGCAAATTTTGTCTTAGACAGCCGAGCCCTCGTCGAAGAAAAGGTCCCCGGCAGATGAGCCCTCGTCGAAAAATTTTCTTCAGCAGCCGAGCCCTCGTCGAAGAAAAGGTCCCCGGCAGCCGAGCCCTTGTCGCAAATTTTGTCTTAGACAGCCGAGCCCTCGTCGAAGAAAAGGTCCCCGGCAGCCGAGCCCTCGTCGAAGAAAAGGTCCCCGGCAGCCGAGCCCCTCGTCGAAGAAAAGGTCCCCGGCAGCCGAGCCCTCGTCGAAGAAAAGGTCCCCGGCAGCCGAGCCCTCGTCGCAAATTTTGTCTTAGACAGCCGAGCCCTCGTCGAAGAAAAGGTCCCTGGCAGCCGAGCACTCCTTGAAAATTTTTTCTTCGGCAGCCAAGCCCTCGTCGAAGAAAAGGTCCCCGGCAGCCGAGCCCTTGTCGAAGAAAAGGTCCCCGGCAGCCGAGCCCTCGTCGAAGAAAAGGTCCCCGGCAGCCGAGCCCTCGTCGAAGAAAAGGTCCCCGGCAGCCGAGCCCTCGTCGAAGAAAAGGTCCCCGGCAGCCGAGCCCTCGTCGAAGAAAAGGTCCCCGGCAGCCGAGCCCTCGTCGAAGAAAAGGTCCCCGGCAGCCGAGCCCTCGTCGAATAAAAGGTCCTCGGCAGCCGAGACCTCGTCGAAAAATTTTCTTCAGCAGCCGAGCCCTCGTCGAAGAAAAGGTCCCCGGCAGCCGAGCCCTCGTCGAAGAAAAGGTCCCCGGCAGCCGAGCCCTGGTTGAAAATCTTTTTTTCGGCAGCCGAGCCTTCGTCGAATAAAAGGTCCTCGGCAGACGAGACCTCGTCGAAGAAAAGGTCCCCGGCAGCCGAGCCCTCGTCGAAGAAAAGGTCCCCGGCAGCCGAGCCCTCGTCGAAGAAAAGGTCCCCGGCAGCCGAGCCCTCGTCGAAGAAAAGGTCCCCGGCAGCCGAGCTCTCGTCGAAGAAAAGGTCCCCGGCAGCCGAGCCCTCGTCGAAGAAAAGGTCCCCGGCAGCCGAGCCCTCGTCGAAGAAAAGGTCCCCGGCAGACGAGCCCTCGTCGAAGAAAAGGTACCCGGCAGCCGAGCCCTTGTCGCAAATTTTGTCTTAGACAGCCGAGCCTTCATCGAAGAAAAGGTCCCCGGCAGCCGAGCCCTCGTCGAAGAAAAGGTCCCCGGCAGCCGAGCCCTCGTCGAAGAAAAGGTCCCCGGCAGCCGAGCCCTCGTCGAAGAAAAGGTCCCCGGCAGCCGAGCCCTCGTCGAAGAAAAGGTCCCCGGCAGATGAGCCCTCGTCGAAAAATTTTCTTCAGCAGCCGAGCCCTCGTCGAAGAAAAGGTCCCCGGCAGCCGAGCCCTCGTCGAAGAAAAGGTCCCCGGCAGCCGAGCCCTCGTCGAAGAAAAGGTCCCGGCAGCCGAGCCCTCGTCGAAGAAAAGGTCCCCGGCAGATGAGCCCTCGTCGAAAAATTTTCTTCAGCAGCCGAGCCCTCGTCGAAGAAAAGGTCCCCGGCAGCCGAGCCCTTGTCGCAAATTTTGTCTTAGACAGCCGAGCCTTCGTCGAAGAAAAGGTCCCCGGCAGCCGAGCCCTCGTCGAAGAAAAGGTCCCCGGCAGCCGAGCCCTCGTCGAAGAAAAGGTCCCCGGCAGCCGAGCCCTCGTCGAAGAAAAGGTCCCCGGCAGCCGAGCCCTCGTCGAAGAAAAGGTCCCCGGCAGCCGAGCCCTCGTCGAAGAAAAGGTCCCCGGCAGCCGAGCCCTCGTCGAAGAAAAGGTCCCCGGCAGCCGAGCCCTCGTCGAAGAAAAGGTCCCCGGCAGCCGAGCCCTCGTCGAAGAAAAGGTCCCCGGCAGCCCGAGCCCTCGTCGAAGAAAAGGACCCCCGGCAGCCGAGCCCTCGTCGAAGAAAAGGTCCCCGGCAGCCGAGCCCTCGTCGAAGAAAAGGTCCCCGGCAGCCGAGCCCTCGTCGAAGAAAAGGTCCCCGGCAGCCGAGCCCTCGTCGAAGAAAAGGTCCCCGGCAGCCGAGCCCTCGTCGCAAATTTTGTCTTAGACAGCCGAGCCCTCGTCGCAAATTTTGTCTTAGACAGCCGAGCCTTCATCGAAGAAAAGGTCCCCGGCAGCCGAGCCCTCGTCGAAGAAAAGGTCCCCGGCAGCCGAGACCTCGTCGCAAATTTTGTCTTAGACAGCCGAGCCTTCGTCGAAGAAAAGGTCCCCGGCAGCCGAGCACTCCTTGAAAATTTTTTCTTCGGCAGCCGAGCCCTCGTCGAAGAAAAGGTCCCCGGCAGCTGAGCCCTCGTCGAAGAAAAGGTCCCCGGCAGCCGAGCCCTCGTCGAAGAAAAGGTCCCCGGCAGCCGAGCCCTCGTCGAAGAAAAGGTCCCCGGCAGATGAGCCCCTAGTCGAAAAAATTTTCTTCAGCAGCCGAGCCCTCGTCGAAGAAAAGGTACCCGGCAGCCGAGCCCTTGTCGCAAATTTTGTCTTAGACAGCCGAGCCTTCATCGAAGAAAAGGTCCCCGGCAGCCGAGCACCTCCTTGAAAATTTTTTCTTCGGCATCCGAGCCCTCGTCGAAGAAAAGGTACCCGGCAGCCAAGCCCGCGACGAAGAAAAGGTCCCCGGCAGCCAAGCCCGCGACGAAGAAAAGGTACCCGGCAGCCAAGCCCTCGTCGAAAATTTTGTCTTAGACAGCCGAGCCTTCGTCGAAGAAAAGGTCCCCGGCAGCCGAGCCCTCGTTGAAAAATTTTTTCTTCGGCAGCCGAGCCCTCATCGAAGAAAAGATACCCGGCAGCAGAGCCCCTCGTCGAAGAAAAGGGTCCCCGGCAGACGAGCCCTCTTCGAAGAAAAGGTCCCCGGGAAGCCGAGCATTCGTCGAAAAATTTTCTTCAGCAGCCGAGCCCTCGTCGAAAAAAAGGTTCCCCGGCAGCCCCTTGTCGAAGAAAAGTTCCCCGGCAGCCGAGCCCTTGTCGCAAATTTTGTCTTAGACAGCCGAGCCTTCATCGAAGAAAAGGTCCCCGGCAGCCCGAGCAATCCTTGAAAATTTTTTCTTCGGCAGCCGAGCCCTCGTCGAAGAAAAGGTACCCGGCAGCCAAGCCCGCGACGAAGAAAAGGTACCCGGCAGCCAAGCCCTCGACGAAAATTTTGTCTTAGACAGCCGAGCCTTCGTCGAAGAAAAGGTCCCCTCGGCAGCCGAGCCCTCGTCTGAAAATTTTTTCTTCGGCAGCCGAGCCCTCGTCGAAGAAAAGGTCCCCGGCAGCCGAGCCCTCGTCGAAGAAAAGGTCCCCGGCAGCCGAGCCCTCGTCGAAGAAAAGGTCCCCGGCAGCCGAGCCCTCGTCGAAGAAAAGGTCCCCGGCAGCCGAGCCCTCGTCGAAGAAAAGGTGTCCGGCACCCGAGCCCTCGTCGAAGTAAAGGTCCCCGGCAGCCGAGCCCTCGTCGAAGGGAAGGTCCCCGGCAGCCGAGCCCTCGTCGAAGGGAAGGTCCCCGGCAGCCGAGCCCTCTTCGATGGGAAGGTCCCCGGCAAGCCGAGCCCTCGTCGATGGGAAGGTCCCCGGCAGCCGAGCCCTCGTCGATGGGAAGGTCCCCGGCAGCCGAGCCCTCGTCGATGGGAAGGTCCCCGCCAGCCGAGCCCTCGTCGAAGAAAAGGTCCCCGGCAGCCGAGCCCTCGTCGAAGAAAAGGTCCCCGGCAGATGAGCCCCTCGTCGAAAAATTTTCTTCAGCAGCCGAGCCCTCGTCGAAGAAAAGGTCCCGGCAGCCGAGCCCTCGTCGAAGAAAAGGTCCCCGGCAGCCGAGCCCTCGTCGCAAATTTTGTCTTAGACAGCTGAGCCTTCGTCGAAGAAAAGGTCCCCGGCAGCCGAGCCCTCGTCGCAAATTTTGTCTTAGACAGCCGAGCCTTCGTCGAAGAAAAGGTCCCCGGCAGCCGAGCACCTCCTTGAAAATTTTTTCTTCGGCAGCCGAGCCCTCGTCGAAGAAAAGGTCCCCGGCAGCCGAGCCCTCGTCGAAGAAAAGGTCCCCGGCAGCCGAGCCCTCGTCGAAGAAAAGGTCCCCGGCAGCCGAGCCCTCGTCGAAGAAAAGGTCCCCGGCAGCCGAGGCCCTCGTCGAAGAAAAGGTCCCCGGCAGCCGAGCCCTCGTCGCAAATTTTGTCTTAGACAGCCGAGCCCCTCGTCGAAGAAAAGGTCCCCCGGCAGCCGAGCCCTCGTCGAAAAATTTTCTTCAGCAGCCGAGGCCTCGTCGAAGAAAAGGTCCCCGGCAGATGAGCCCTCGTCGAAGAAAAGGTGTCCGGCAGCCGAGTCCTCGTCGAAGAAAAGGTGTCCGGCAGCCGAGCCCTCGTCGAAGAAAAGGTCCCCGGCAGCCGAGCCCTCGTCGAAGAAAAGGTCCCCGGCAGCCGAGCCCTCGTCGAACAAAAGGTCCCCGGCAGCCGAGCCCTCGTCGAAGAAAAGGTCCCCGGCAGCCGAGCCCTCGTCGAAGAAAAGGTCCCCGGCAGCCGAGCCCTCGTCGCAAATTTTGTCTTAGACAGCCGAGCCTTCGTCGAAGAAAAGGTCCCCGGCAGCCGAGCACTCCTTGAAAATATTTTCTTCGGCAGCCGAGCCCTCGTCGAAGAAAAGGTCCCCGGCAGCCGAGCCCTCGTCGAAGAAAAGGTCCCCGGCAGCCGAGCCCTTGTCGAAGAAAAGGTCCCCGGCAGCCGAGCCCTCGTCGAAGGGAAGGTCCCCGGCAGCCGAGCCCTCGTCGATGGGAAGGTCCCCGCCAGCCGAGCCCTCGTCGATGGGAAGGTCCCCGCCAGCCGAGCCCTCGTCGATGGGAAGGTCCCCGGCAGCCGAGCCCTCGTCGATGGGAAGGTCCCCGCCAGCCGAGCCCTCGTCGATGGGAAGGTCCCCGGCAGCCGAGCCCTCGTCGATGGGAAGGTCCCCCGGCAGCCGAGCCCTCGTCGATGGGAAGGTCCCCGGCAGCCGAGACCTCGTCGCAAATTTTGACTTAGACAGCCGAGCCTTCGTCGAAGAAAAGGTCCCCGGCAGCCGAGCACTCCTTGAAAATTTTTTCTTCGGCAGCCGAGCCCTCGTCGAAGAAAAGGTCCCCGGCAGCCGAGCCCTCGTCGAAGAAAAGGTCCCCGGCAGCCGAGCCCTCGTCGAAGAAAAGGTCCCCGGCAGCCGAGCCCTCGTCGAAGAAAAGGTCCCCGGCAGCCGAGCCCTCGTCGAAGAAAAGGTCCCCGGCAGCCGAGCCCTCGTCGAAGAAAAGGTCCCCGGCAGCCGAGCCCTCGTCGAAAAATTTTCTTCAGCAGCCGAGCCCTCGTCGAAGAAAAGGTCCCCGGCAGCCGAGCCCTCGTCGAAGAAAAGGTCCCCGGCAGCCGAGCCCTCGTCGCAAATTTTGTCTTAGACAGCCGAGCCTTCGTCGAAGAAAAGGTCCCCGGCAGCCGAGCCCTAGTCGCAAATTTTGTCTTAGACAGCCGAGCCTTCGTCGAAGAAAAGGTCCCCGGCAGCCGAGCACTCCTTGAAAATTTTTTCTTCGGCAGCCGAGCCCTCGTCGAAGAAAAGGTCCCCGGCAGCCGAGCCCTCGTCGAAGAAAAGGTCCCCGGCAGCCGAGCCCTCGTCGAAGAAAAGGTCCCCGGCAGCCGAGCCCTCGTCGCAAATTTTGTCTTAGACAGCCGAGCCCTCGTCGAAGAAAAGGTCCCCGGCAGATGAGCCCTCGTCGAAAAATTTTCTTCAGCAGCCGAGCCCTCGTCGAAGAAAAGGTCCCCGGCAGCCGAGCCCTCGTCGAAGAAAAGGTGTCCGGCAGCCGAGCCCTCGTCGAAGAAAAGGTGTCCGGCAGCCGAGCCCTCGTCGAAGAAAAGGTCCCCGGCAGCCGAGCCCTCGTCGAACAAAAGGTCCCCGGCAGCCGAGCCCTCGTCGAAGAAAAGGTCCCCGGCAGCCGAGCCCTCGTCGAAGAAAAGGTCCCCGGCAGCCGAGCCCTCGTCGCAAATTTTGTCTTAGACATCCGAGCCTTCGTCGAAGAAAAGGTCCCCGGCAGCCGAGCACTCCTTGAAAATATTTTCTTCGGCAGCCGAGCCCTCGTCGAAGAAAAGGTCCCCGGCAGCCGAGCCCTCGTCGAAGAAAAGGTCCCCGGCAGCCGAGCCCTCGTCGAAGAAAAGGTCCCCGGCAGCCGAGCCCTCGTCGAAGAAAAGGTCCCCGGCAGCCTAGCCCTCGTCGAAGAAAAGGTCCCCGGCAGCCAAGCCCTCGTCGCAAATTTTGTCTTAGACAGCCAAGCCCTCGTCGAAGAAAAGGTCCCCGGCAGATGAGCCCTCGTCGAAAAATTTTCTTCAGCAGCCGAGCCCTCGTCGAAGAAAAGGTCCCCGGCAGCCGAGCCCTTGTCGCAAATTTTGTCTTAGACAGCCGAGCCTTCGTCGAAGAAAAGGTCCCCGGCAGCCGAGCCCTCGTCGAAGAAAAGGTCCCCGGCAGCCGAGCCCTCGTCGAAGAAAAGGTCCCCAGCAGCCGAGCCCTCGTCGAAGAAAAGGTCCCCGGCAGCCGAGCCCTCGTCGAAGAAAAGGTCCCCAGCAGCCGAGCCCTCGTCGAAGAAAAGGTCCCCGCCAGCCGAGCCCTCGTCGAAGAAAAGGTCCCCGGCAGCCGAGCCCTCGTCGAAGAAAAGGTCCCCGGCAGCCGAGCCCTCGTCGAAGAAAAGGTCCCCGGCAGCCGAGCCCTCGTCGAAGAAAAGGTCCCCGGCAGCCGAGCCCTCGTCGAAGAAAAGGTCCCCGGCAGCCGAGCCCTCGTCGAAGAAAAGGTCCCCGGCAGCCGAGCCCTCGTCGAAGAAAAGGTCCTCGTCGAAGAAAAGGTCCCCGGCAGCCGAGCCCTCGTCTCAAATTTTGTCTTAGACAGCCGAGCCCTCGTCGAAGAAAAGGTCCCCGGCAGATGAGCCCTCGTCGAAAAATTTTCTTCAGCAGCCGAGCCCTCGTCGAAGAAAAGGTCCCCGGCAGCCGAGCCCTTGTCGCAAATTTTGTCTTAGACAGCCGAGCCCTCGTCGAAGAAAAGGTCCCCGGCAGCCGAGCCCTCGTCGAAGAAAAGGTCCCCGGCAGCCGAGCCCTCGTCGAAGAAAAGGTCCCCGGCAGCCGAGCCCTCGTCGAAGAAAAGGTCCCCGGCAGCCGAGCCCTCGTCGAAGGAAAGGTCCCCGGCAGCCGAGCCCTCGTCGCAAATTTTGTCTTAGACAGCCGAGCCTTCGTCGAAGAAAAGGTCCCTGGCAGCCGAGCACTCCTTGAAAATTTTTTCTTCGGCAGCCAAGCCCTCGTCGAAGAAAAGGTCCCCGGCAGCCGAGCCCTCGTCGAAGAAAAGGTCCCCGGCAGCCGAGCCCTCGTCGCAAATTTTGTCTTAGACAGCCGAGCCTTCGTCGAAGAAAAGGTCCCCGGCAGCCGAGCCCTCGTCGAAGAAAAGGTCCCCGGCAGCCGAGCCCTCGTCGAAGAAAAGGTCCCCAGCAGCCGAGCCCTCGTCGAAGAAAAGGTCCCCGGCAGCCGAGCCCTCGTCGAAGAAAAGGTCCCCGGCAGCCGAGCCCTCGTCGAAGTAAAGGTCCCCCGGCAGCCGAGCCCTCGTCGAAGAAAAGGTCCCCGGCAGCCGAGCCCTCGTCGAAGAAAAGGTCCCCGGCAGCCGAGCCCTCGTCGAAGAAAAGGTCCCCGGCAGCCGAGCCCTCGTCGAAGAAAAGGTCCCCGGCAGCCGACCCCCTCGTCGAAGAAAAGGTCCCCGGCAGCCGAGCCCTCGTTGCAAATTTTGTCTTAGACAGCCGAGCCCTCGTCGAAGAAAAGGTTCCCCGGCAGATGAGCCCTCGTCGAAAAATTTTTCTTCAGCAGCCGAGCCCTCGTCGAAGAAAAGGTCCCCGGCAGCCGAGCCCTTGTCGCAAATTTTGTCTTAGACAGCCGAGCCTTCGTCGAAGAAAAGGTCCCCGGCAGCCGAGCCCTCGTCGAAGAAAAGGTCCCCGGCAGCCGAGCCCTCGTCGAAGAAAAGGTCCCCGGCAGCCGAGCCCTCGTCGAAGAAAAGGTCCCCGGCAGCCGAGCCCTCGTCGAAGAAAAGGTCCCCGGCAGCCGAGCCCTCGTCGCAAATTTTGTCTTAGACAGCCGAGCCTTCGTCGAAGAAAAGGTCCCTGGCAGCCGAGCACTCCTTGAAAATTTTTTCTTCGGCAGCCCAAGCCCTCGTCGAAGAAAAGGTCCCCGGCAGCCGAGCCCTCGTCGAAGAAAAGGTCCCCGGCAGCCGAGCCCTCGTCGAAGAAAAGGTCCCCGGCAGCCGAGCCCTCGTCGAAGAAAAGGTCCCCGGCAGCCGAGCCCTCGTCGCAAATTTTGTCTTAGACAGCCGAGCCCTCGTCGAAGAAAAGGTCCCCGGCAGCCGAGCCCTCGTCGAAGAAAAGGTCCCCGGCAGCCGAGCCCTCGTCGAAGAAAAGGTCCCCGGCAGCCGAGCCCTCGTCGCAAATTTTGTCTTAGACAGCCGAGCCTTCGTCGAAGAAAAGATCCCCGGCAGCCGAGCACTCCTTGAAAATTTTTTCTTCGGCAGCCGAGCCCTTGTCGAAGAAAAGGTCCCCAGCAGCCGAGCCCTCGTCGAAGAAAAGGTCCCCGGCAGCCGAGCCCTCGTCGAAGAAAAGGTCCCCGGCAGCCGAGCCCTCGTCGAAGAAAAGGTCCCCGGCAGCCGAGCCCTCGTCGAAGAAAAGGTCCCCGGCAGCCGAGCCCTCGTCGAAGAAAAGGTCCCCGGCAGCCGAGCCCTCGTCGAAGAAAAGGTCCCCGGCAGCCGAGCCCTCGTCGAAGAAAAGGTCCCCGGCAGCCGAGCCCTCGTCGAAGAAAAGGTCCCCGGCAGCCGAGCCCTCGTCGAAGAAAAGGTCCCCGGCAGCCGAGCCCTCGTCGAAGAAAAGGTCCCCGGCAGCCGAGCCCTCGTCGCAAATTTTGTCTTAGACAGCCGAGCCCTCGTCGAAGAAAAGGTCCCCGGCAGATGAGCCCTCGTCGAAAAATTTTCTTCAGCAGCCGAGCCCTCGTCGAAGAAAAGGTCCCCGGCAGCCGAGCCCTTGTCGCAAATTTTGTATTAGACAGCCGAGCCTTCGTCGAAGAAAAGGTCCCCGGCAGCCGAGCCCTCGTCGAAGAAAAGGTCCCCGGCAGCCGAGCCCTCGTCGAAGAAAAGGTCCCCGGCAGCCGAGCCCTCGTCGCAAATTTTGTCTTAGACAGCCGAGCCCTCGTCGAAGAAAAGGTCCCCGGCAGCCGAGCCCTCGTCGAAGAAAAGGTCCCCGGCAGCCGAGCCCTCGTCGAAGAAAAGGTCCCCGGCAGCCGAGCCCTCGTCGCAAATTTTGTCTTAGACAGCCGAGCCCTCGTCGAAGAAAAGGTCCCCGGCAGCCGAGCCCTCGTCGAAGAAAAGGTCCCCGGCAGCCGAGCCCTCGTCGAAGAAAAGGTCCCCGGCAGCCGAGCCCTCGTCGCAAATTTTGTCTTAGACAGCCGAGCCTTCGTCGAAGAAAAGATCCCCGACAGCCGAGCACTCCTTGAAAATTTTTTCTTCGGCAGCCGAGCCCTCGTCGAAGAAAAGGTCCCCAGCCAGCCGAGCCTCGTCGAAGAAAAGGTCCCCGGCAGCCGAGCCCTCGTCGAAGAAAAGGTCCCCGGCAGCCGAGCCCTCGTCGAAGAAAAGGTCCCCGGCAGCCGAGCCCTCGTCGAAGAAAAGGTCCCCGGCAGCCGAGCCCTCGTCGAAGAAAAGGTCCCCGGCAGCCGAGCCCTCGTCGAAGAAAAGGTCTCCGGCAGCCGAGCCCTCGTCGAAGAAAAAGGTCCCCGGCAGCCGAGCCCTCGTCGAAGAAAAGGTCCCCGGCAGCCGAGCCCTCGTCGAAGAAAAGGTCCCCGGCAGCCGAGCCCTCGTCGAAGAAAAGGTCCCCGGCAGCCGAGCCCTCGTCGCAAATTTTGTCTTAGACAGCCGAGCCCTCGTCGAAGAAAGGTCCCCCGGCAGATGAGCCCTCGTCGAAAAATTTTCTTCAGCAGCCGAGCCCTCGTCGAAGAAAAGGTCCCCGGCAGCCGAGCCCTTGTCGCAAATTTTGTCTTAGACAGCCGAGCCTTCGTCGAAGAAAAGGTCCCCGGCAGCCGAGCCCTCGTCGAAGAAAAGGTCCCCGGCAGCCGAGCCCTCGTCGAAGAAAAGGTCCCCGGCAGCCGAGCCCTCGTCGAAGAAAAGGTCCCCGGCAGCCGAGCCCTCGTCGAAGAAAAGGTCCCCGGCAGCCGAGCCCTCGTCGAAGAAAAGGTCCCCGGCAGCCGAGCCCTCGTCGAAGAAAAGGTCCCGGCAGCCGAGCCCTCGTCGAAGAAAAGGTCCCCGGCAGCCGAGCCCTCGTCGAAGAAAAGGTCCCCGGCAGCCGAGCCCTCGTCGCAAATTTTGTCTTAGACAGCCGAGCCCTCGTCGAAGAAAAGGTCCCCGGCAGATGAGCCCTTGTCGCAAATTTTGTCTTAGACAGCCGAGCCTTCGTCGAAGAAAAGGTCCCCGGCAGCCGAGCCCTCGTCGAAGAAAAGGTCCCCGGCAGCCGAGCCCTCGTCGAAGAAAAGGTCCCCGGCAGCCGAGCCCTTGTCGCAAATTTTGTCTTAGACAGCCGAGCCTTCGTCGAAGAAAAGGTCCCCGGCAGCCGAGCCCTCGTCGAAGAAAAGGTCCCCGGCAGCCGAGCCCTCGTCGAAGAAAAGGTCCCCGGCAGCCGAGCCCTCGTCGAAGAAAAGGTCCCCGGCAGCCGAGCCCTCGTCGAAGAAAAGGTCCCCGGCAGCCGAGCCCTCGTCGCAAATTTTGTCTTAGACAGCCGAGCCTTCGTCGAAGAAAAGGTCCCTGGCAGCCGAGCACTCCTTGAAAATTTTTTCTTCGGCAGCCAAGCCCTCGTCGAAGAAAAGGTCCCCGGCAGCCAAGCCCTCGTCGAAGAAAAGGTCCCCGGCAGCCGAGCCCTCGTCGAAGAAAAGGTCCCCGGCAGCCGAGCCCTCGTCGAAGAAAAGGTCCCCGGCAGCCGAGCCCTCGTCGCAAATTTTGTCTTAGACAGCCGAGCCTTCATCGAAGAAAAGGTCCCCGGCAGCCGAGCCCTCGTCGAAGAAAAGGTCCCCGGCAGCCGAGCCCTCGTCGCAAATTTTGTCTTAGACAGCCGAGCCTTCATCGAAGAAAAGGTCCCCGGCAGCCGAGCACTCCTTGAAAATTTTTTCTTCGGCAGCCGAGCCCTCGTCGAAGAAAAGGTCCCCGGCAGCCGAGCCCTCGTCGAAGAAAAGGTCCCCGGCAGCCGAGCCCTCGTTGAAGAAAAGGTCCCCGGCAGCCGAGCCCTCGTCGAAGAAAAGGTCCCCGGCAGATGAGCCCTAGTCGAAAAATTTTCTTCAGCAGCCGAGCCCTCGTCGAAGAAAAGGTACCCGGCAGCCGAGCCCTTGTCGCAAATTTTGTCTTAGACAGCCGAGCCTTCATCGAAGAAAAGGTCCCCGGCAGCCGAGCACTCCTTGAAAATTTTTTCTTCGGCATCCGAGCCCTCGTCGAAGAAAAGGTACCCGGCAGCCAAGCCCGCGACGAAGAAAAGGTCCCCGGCAGCCAAGCCCGCGACGAAGAAAAGGTACCCGGCAGCCAAGCCCTCGTCGAAAATTTTGTCTTAGACAGCCGAGCCTTCGTCGAAGAAAAGGTCCCCGGCAGCCGAGCCCTCGTTGAAAATTTTTTCTTCGGCTGCCGAGCCCTCATCGAAGAAAAGGTACCCGGCAGCCGAGCCCTCGTCTAAGAAAAGGTCCCCGGCAGACGAGCCCTCTTCGAAGAAAAGGTCCCGGGAAGCCGAGCATTCGTCGAAAAATTTTCTTCAGCAGCCGAGCCCTCGTCGAAAATTTTTTTTCGGCAGCCGAGCCCTCGTCGAAGAAAAGTTGCCCGGCAGCCGAGCCCTCGTCGAAAATAATGTCCCCGGCAGCCGAGCCCTCGTCGAAAAAAAGGTTCCCGGCAGCCCTCGTCGAAGAAAAGGTCCCCGGCAGCCGAGCCCTTGTCGCAAATTTTGTCTTAGACAGCCGAGCCTTCATCGAAGAAAAGGTCCCCGGCAGCCGAGCACTCCTTGAAATTTTTTTCTTCGGCAGCCGAGCCCTCGTCGAAGAAAAGGTACCCGGCAGCCAAGCCCGCGACGAAGAAAAGGTACCCGGCAGCCAAGCCCGCGACGAAGAAAAGGTACCCGGCAGCCAAGCCTCGACGAAAATTTTGTCTTAGACAGCCGAGCCTTCGTCGAAGAAAAGGTCCCCGGCAGCCGAGCCCTCGTTGAAAATTTTTTCTTCGGCAGCCGAGCCCTCGTCGAAGAAAAGGTCCCCGGCAGCCGAGCCCTCGTCGAAGAAAAGGTCCCCGGCAGCCGAGCCCTCGTCGAAGAAAAGGTGTCCGGCAGCCGAGCCCTCGTCGAAGAAAGGTGTCCGGCAGCCGAGCCCTCGTCGAAGAAAAGGTGTCCGGCAGCCGAGCCCTCGTCGAAGAAAAGGTGTCCGGCAGCCGAGCCCTCGTCGAAGAAAAGGTGTCCGGCACCCGAGCCCTCGTCGAAGAAAAGGTCCCCGGCAGCCGAGCCCTCGTCGAAGAAAAGGTCCCCGGCAGCCGAGCCCTCGTCGAAGGGAAGGTCCCCGGCAGCCGAGCCCTCGTCGATGGGAAGGTCCCCGGCAGCCGAGCCCTCGTCGATGGGAAGGTCCCCGCCAGCCGAGCCCTCGTCGATGGGAAGGTCCCCGCCAGCCGAGCCCTCGTCGATGGGAAGGTCCCCGGCAGCCGAGCCCTCGTCGATGGGAAGGTCCCCGGCAGCCGAGCCCTAGTCGAAAATTTTTCCTTCGGCAGCCAATCCCTCGTCGAAGAAAAGGTCCCCGGCAGCCGAGCCCTGGTTGAAAATTTTTTCTTCGGCAGCCGAGCCCTCGTCGAAGAAAAGGTCCCCGGCAGCCGAGCCCTGGTTGAAAATTTTTTCTTCGGCAGCCGAGCCCTCGTCGAAGAAAAGGTCCCCGGCAGCCGAGCCCTCGTCGAAGAAAAGGTCCCCGGCAGCCGAGCCCTCGTCGAAGAAAAGGTCCCCCGGCAGCCGAGCCCTCGTCGAAGAGAAGGTCCCCGGCAGCCGAGCCCTCGTCGAAGAGAAGGTCCCCGGCAGCCGAGCCCTCGTCGAAGAGGAAGGTCCCCGGCAGCCGAGCCCTCGTCGAAGGGAAGGTCCCCGGCAGCCGAGCCCTCGTCGAAGGGAAGGTCCCCGGCAGCCGAGCCCTCGTCGATGGGAAGGTCCCCGCCAGCCGAGCCCTCGTCGATGGGAAGGTCCCCGCCAGCGAGCCCTCGTCGATGGGAAGGTCCCCGCCAGCCGAGCCCTCGTCGATGGGAAGGTCCCCGCCAGCCGAGCCCTCGTCGATGGGAAGGTCCCCGCCAGCCGAGCCCTCGTCGATGGGAAGGTCCCCGGCAGCCGAGCCTCGTCGATGGGAAGGTCCCCGGCAGCCGAGCCCTCGTCGCAATTTTGTCTTAGACAGCCGAGCCTTCGTCGAAGAAAAGGTCCCCGGCAGCCGAGCACTCCTTGAAAATTTTTTCTTCGGCAGCCGAGCCCTCGTCGAAGAAAAGGTCCCCGGCAGCCGAGCCCTCGTCGAAGAAAAGGTCCCCGGCAGCCGAGCCCTCGTCGAAGAAAAGGTCCCCGGCAGCCGAGCCCTCGTCGAAGAAAAGGTCCCCGGCAGCCGAGCCCTCGTCGAAGAAAAGGTCCCCGGCAGATGAGCCCTCGTCGAAAAATTTTCTTCAGCAGCCGAGCCCTCGTCGAAGAAAAGGTCCCCGGCAGCCGAGCCCTCGTCGAAGAAAAGGTCCCCGGCAGCCGAGCCCTCGTCGCAAATTTTGTCTTAGACAGCCGAGCCTTCGTCGAAGAAAAGGTCCCCGGCAGCCGAGACCTCGTCGCAAATTTTGTCTTAGACAGCCGAGCCTTCGTCGAAGAAAAGGTCCCCGGCAGCCGAGCACTCCTTGAAAATTTTTTCTTCGGCAGCCGAGCCCTCGTCGAAGAAAAGGTCCCCGGCAGCCGAGCCCCTCGTCGAAGAAAAGGTCCCCGGCAGCCGAGCCCTCGTCGAAGAAAAGGTCCCCGGCAGCCGAGCCCTCGTCGAAGAAAAGGTCCCCGGCAGCCGAGCCCTTGTCGAAGAAAAGGTCCCCGGCAGCCGAGCCCTCGTCGCAAATTTTGTCTTAGACAGCCGAGCCCTCGTCGAAGAAAAGGTCCCCGGCAGATGAGCCCTCGTCGAAAAATTTTCTTCAGCAGCCGAGCCCTCGTCGAAGAAAAGGTCCCCGGCAGCCGAGCCCTCGTCGAAGAAAAGGTCCCCGGCAGCCGAGCCCTCGTCGAAGAAAAGGTGTCCGGCAGCCGAGCCCCTCGTCGAAGAAAAGGTCCCCGGCAGCCGAGCCCTCGTCGAAGAAAAGGTCCCCGGCAGCCGAGCCCTCGTCGAACAAAAGGTCCCCGGCAGCCGAGCCCTCGTCGAAGAAAAGGTCCCCGGCAGCCGAGCCCTCGTCGAAGAAAAGGTCCCCGGCAGCCGAGCCCTCGTCGCAAATTTTGTCTTAGACAGCCGAGCCTTCGTCGAAGAAAAGGTCCCCGGCAGCCGAGCCCTCGTCGAAGAAAAGGTCCCCGGCAGGCGAGCCCTCGTCGAAGAAAAGGTCCCCGGCAGCCGAGCCCTCGTCGAAGAAAAGGTCCCCGGCAGCCGAGCCCCTCGTCGAAGGAAAAGGTCCCCGGCAGCCTAGCCCTCGTCGAAGAAAAGGTCCCCGGCAGCTGAGCCCTCGTCGCAAATTTTGTCTTAGACAGCCGAGCCCTCGTCGAAGAAAAGGTCCCCGGCAGATGAGCCCTCGTCGAAAAATTTTCTTCAGCAGCCGAGCCCTCGTCGAAGAAAAGGTCCCCGGCAGCCGAGCCCTCGTCGCAAATTTTGTCTTAGACAGCCGAGCCTTCGTCGAAGAAAAGGTACCCGGCAGCCGAGCCCTCGTCGAAGAAAAAGGTCCCCGGCAGCCGAGCCCTCGTCGAAGAAAAGGTCCCCGGCAGCCGAGCCCTCGTCGAAGAAAAGGTCCCCGGCAGCCGAGCCCTCGTCGAAGAAAAGGTCCCCGGCAGCCGAGCCCTCGTCGAAGAAAAGGTCCCCGGCAGCCGAGCCCTCGTCGAAGAAAAGGGTCCCCGGCAGCCGAGCCCTCGTCGAAGAAAAGGTCCCCGGCAGCCGAGCCCTCGTCGAAGAAAAGGTCCCCGGCAGCCGAGCCCTCGTCGAAGAAAAGGTCCCCGGCAGCCGAGCACTCCTTGAAAATTTTTTCTTCGGCAGCCAAGCCCTCGTCGAAGAAAAGGTCCCCGGCAGCCGAGCCCTCGTCGAAGAAAAGGTCCCCGGCAGCCGAGCCCTCGTCGCAAATTTTGTCTTAGACAGCCGAGCCCTCGTCGAAGAAAAGGTCCCCGGCAGATGAGCCCTCGTCGAAAAATTTTCTTCAGCAGCCGAGCCCTCGTCGAAGAAAAGGTCCCCGGCAGCCGAGCCCTTGTCGCAAATTTTGTCTTAGACAGCCGAGCCTTCGTCGAAGAAAAGGTCCCCGGCAGCCGAGCCCTCGTCGAAGAAAAGGTCCCCGGCAGCCGAGCCCTCGTCGAAGAAAAGGTCCCCGGCAGCCTAGCCCTTGTCGAAGAAAAGGTCCCCGGCAGCCGAGCCCTCGTCGCAAATTTTGTCTTAGACAGCCGAGCCCTCGTCGAAGAAAAGGTCCCCGGCAGATGAGCCCTCGTCGAAAAATTTTCTTCAGCAGCCGAGCCCTCGTCGAAGAAAAGGTCCCCGGCAGCCGAGCCCTTGTCGCAAATTTTGTCTTAGACAGCCGAGCCTTCGTCGAAGAAAAGGTCCCCGGCAGCCGAGCCCTCGTCGAAGAAAAGGTCCCCGGCAGCCGAGCCCTCGTCGAAGAAAAGGTCCCCAGCAGCCGAGCCCTCGTCGAAGAAAAGGTCCCCGGCAGCCGAGCCCTCGTCGAAGAAAAGGTCCCCGGCAGCCGAGCCCTCGTCGAAGAAAAGGTCCCCGGCAGCCGAGCCCTCGTCGAAGAAAAGGTCCCCGGCAGCCGAGCCCTCGTCGAAGAAAAGGTCCCCGGCAGCCGAGCCCTCGTCGAAGAAAAGGTCCCCGGCAGCCGAGCCCTCGTCGAAGAAAAGGTCCCCGGCAGCCGAGCCCTCGTCGAAGAAAAGGTCCCCGGCAGCCGAGCCCTCGTCGAAGAAAAGGTCCCCGGCAGCCGAGCCCTCGTCGAAGAAAAGGTCCCCGGCAGCCGAGCCCTCGTCGAAGAAAAGGTCCCCGGCAGCCGAGCCCTCGTCGAAGAAAAGGTCCCCGGCAGCCGAGCCCTCGTCGCAAATTTTGTCTTAGGACAGCCGAGCCTTCGTCGAAGAAAAGGTCCCCGGCAGCCGAGCCCTCGTCGCAAATTTTGTCTTAGACAGCCGAGCCTTCGTCGAGAAAAGGTCCCCGGCAGCCGAGCACTCCTTGAAAATTTTTTCTTCGGCAGCCGAGCCCTCGTCGAAGAAAAGGTCCCCGGCAGCCGAGCCCTCGTCGAAGAAAAGGTCCCCGGCAGCCGAGCCCTCGTCGAAGAAAAGGTCCCCGGCAGCCGAGCCCTCGTCGAAGAAAAGGTCCCCGGCAGCCGAGCCCTTGTCGAAGAAAAGGTCCCCGGCAGCCGAGCCCTCGTCGCAAATTTTGTCTTAGACAGCCGAGCCCTCGTCGAAGAAAAGGTCCCCGGCAGATGAGCCCTCGTCGAAAAATTTTCTTCAGCAGCCGAGCCCTCGTCGAAGAAAAAGGTCCCCGGCAGCCGAGCCCTCGTCGAAGAAAAGGTCCCCCGGCAGCCGAGCCCTCGTCGAAGAAAAGGTGTCCGGCAGCCGAGCCCTCGTCGAAGAAAAGGTCCCGGCAGCCGAGCCCTCGTCGAAGAAAAGGTCCCCGGCAGCCGAGCCCTCGTCGAAGAAAAGGTCCCCGGCAGCCCGAGCCCTCGTCGAAGAAAAGGTCCCCGGCAGCCGAGCCCTCGTCGAAGAAAAGGTCCCCCGGCAGCCGAGCCCTCGTCGCAAATTTTGTCTTTAGACAGCCGAGCCTTCGTCGAAGAAAAGGTCCCCGGCAGCCGAGCCCTCGTCGAAGAAAAGGTCCCCGGCAGGCGAGCCCTCGTCGAAGAAAAGGTCCCCGGCAGCCGAGCCCTCGTCGAAGAAAAAGGTCCCCGGCAGCCGAGCCCTCGTCGAAGAAAAGGTCCCCGGCAGCCTAGCCCTCGTCGAAGAAAAGGTCCCCGGCAGCTGAGCCCTCGTCGCAAATTTTGTCTTAGACAGCCGAGCCCTCGTCGAAGAAAAGGTCCCCGGCAGATGAGCCCTCGTCGAAAAATTTTCTTCAGCAGCCGAGCCCTCGTCGAAGAAAAGGTCCCCGGCAGCCGAGCCCTCGTCGCAAATTTTGTCTTAGACAGCCGAGCCTTCGTCGAAGGAAAAGGTCCCCGGCAGCCGAGCCCTCGTCGAAGAAAAGGTCCCCGGCAGCCGAGCCCTCGTCGAAGAAAAGGTCCCCCGGCAGCCGAGCCCTCGTCGAAGAAAAGGTCCCCGGCAGCCGAGCCCTCGTCGAAGAAAAGGTCCCCGGCAGCCGAGCCCTCGTCGAAGAAAAGGTCCCCGGCAGCCGAGCCCTCGTCGAGAAAAGGTCCCCGGCAGCCGAGCCCTCGTCGAAGAAAAGGTCCCCGGCAGCCGAGCCCTCGTCGAAGAAAAGGTCCCCGGCAGCCGAGCCCTCGTCGAAGAAAAGGTCCCCCGGCAGCCGAGCACTCCTTGAAAATTTTTTCTTCGGCAGCCAAAGCCCTCGTCGAAGAAAAGGTCCCCGGCAGCCGAGCCCTCGTCGAAGAAAAGGTCCCCGGCAGCCGAGCCCTCGTCGCAAATTTTGTCTTAGACAGCCGAGCCCTCGTCGAAGAAAAGGTCCCCGGCAGATGAGCCCTCGTCGAAAAATTTTTCTTCAGCAGCCGAGCCCTCGTCGAAGAAAAGGTCCCCGGCAGCCGAGCCCTTGTCGCAAATTTGTCTTAGACAGCCGAGCCTTCGTCGAAGAAAAGGTCCCCGGCAGCGAGCCCCTCGTCGAAGAAAAGGTCCCCGGCAGCCGAGCCCTCGTCGAAGAAAAAGGTCCCCGGCAGCCTAGCCCTTGTCGAAGAAAAGGTCCCCCGGCCAGCCGAGCCCTCGTCGCAAATTTTGTCTTAGACAGCCGAGCCCTCGTCGAAGAAAAGGTCCCCGGCAGATGAGCCCTCGTCGAAAAATTTTCTTCAGCAGCCGAGCCCTCGTCGAAGAAAAGGTCCCGGCAGCCGAGCCCTTGTCGCAAATTTTGTCTTAGACAGCCGAGCCTTCGTCGAAGAAAAGGTCCCCGGCAGCCGAGCCCTCGTCGAAGAAAAGGTCCCCGGCAGCCGAGCCCTCGTCGAAGAAAAGGTCCCCAGCAGCCGAGCCCTCGTCGAAGAAAAGGTCCCCGGCAGCCGAGCCCCTCGTCGAAGAAAAGGTCCCCGGCAGCCGAGCCCTCGTCGAAGAAAAGGTCCCCGGCAGCCGAGCCCTCGTCGAAGAAAAGGTCCCCGGCAGCCGAGCCCTCGTCGAAGAAAAGGTCCCGGCAGCCGAGCCCTCGTCGAAGAAAAGGTCCCCCGGCAGCCGAGCCCTCGTCGAAGGAAAAGGTCCCCGGCAGCCGAGCCCTCGTCGAAGAAAAGGTCCCCGGCAGCCGAGCCCTCGTCGAAGAAAAGGTCCCCGGCAGCCGAGCCCTCGTCGAAGGAAAAGGTCCCCGGCAGCCGAGCCCTCGTCGAAGAAAAGGTCCCCGGCAGCCGAGCCCTCGTCGAAGAAAAGGTCCCCGGCAGCCGAGCCCTCGTCGAAGAAAGGTCCCCGGCAGCCGAGCCCTCGTCGCAAATTTTGTCTTAGACAGCCGAGCCTTCGTCGAAGAAAAGGTCCCCGGCAGCCGAGCCCTCGTCGCAAATTTTGTCTTAGACAGCCGAGCCTTCGTCGAAGAAAAGGTCCCCGCAGCCCGAGCACCTCTCCTTGAAATTTTTTCTTCGGCAGCCGAGCCCTCGTCTAAGAAAATGGTCCCCGGCAGCCGAGCCCCTCGTCGAAGAAAAGGTCCCCGGCAGCCGAGCCCTCGTCGAAGAAAAGGTCCCCGGCAGCCGAGCCCTTCGTCGAAGAAAAGTTCCCCGGCAGCCGAGCCCTTGTCGAAGAAAAGGTCCCGGCAGCCGAGCCCTCGTCGCAAATTTTGTCTTAGACAGCCGAGCCCTCGTCGAAGAAAAGGTCCCCGGCAGATGAGCCCTCGTCGAAAAAATTTTCTTCAGCAGCCGAGCCCTCGTCGAAGAAAAGGTCCCCGGCAGCCGAGCCCTCGTTCGAGAAAAGGTCCCCGGCAGCCGAGCCCTCGTCGAAGAAAAGGTGTCCGGCAGCCGAGCCCTCGTCGAAGAAAAGGTCCCCGGCAGCCGAGCCCTCGTCGAAGAAAAGGTCCCCCGGCAGCCGAGCCCTCGTCGAAGAAAAGGTCCCCGGCAGCCGAGCCCCTCGTCGAAGAAAAGGTCCCCCGGCAGCCGAGCCCTCGTCGAAGAAAAGGTCCCCCGGCAGCCGAGCCCTCGTCGCAAATTTTGTCTTAGACAGCCGAGCCTTCGTCGAAGAAAAGGTCCCCGGCAGCCGAGCCCTCGTCGAAGAAAAGGTCCCCGGCAGGCGAGCCCCTCGTCGAAGAAAAGGTCCCCGGCAGCCGAGCCCTCGTCGAAGAAAAGGTGTCGAAGAAAAGGTCCCCGGCAGCCTAGCCCTCGTCGAAGAAAAGGTCCCCGGCAGCTGAGCCCTCGTCGCAAATTTTGTCTTAGACAGCCGAGCCCTCGTCGAAGAAAAGGTCCCCGGCAGATGAGCCCTCGTCGAAAAATTTTCTTCAGCAGCCGAGCCCTCGTCGAAGAAAAGGTCCCCGGCAGCCGAGCCCTCGTCGCAAATTTTGTCTTAGACAGCCGAGCCTTCGTCGAAGAAAAGGTCCCCGGCAGCCGAGCCCTCGTCGAAGAAAAGGTCCCCGGCAGCCGAGCCCTCGTCGAAGAAAAGGTCCCCGGCAGCCGAGCCCTCGTCGAAGAAAAGGTCCCCGGCAGCCGAGCCCTCGTCGAAGAAAAGGTCCCCGGCAGCCGAGCCCTCGTCGAAGAAAAGGTCCCCGGCAGCCGAGCCCTCGTCGAAGAAAAGGTCCCCGGCAGCCGAGCCCTCGTCGAAGAAAAGGTCCCCGGCAGCCGAGCACTCCTTGAAAATTTTTTCTTCGGCAGCCAAGCCCTCGTCGAAGAAAAGGTCCCCGGCAGCCGAGCCCTCGTCGAAGAAAAGGTCCCCGGCAGCCGAGCCCTCGTCGCAAATTTTGTCTTAGACAGCCGAGCCCTCGTCGAAGAAAAGGTCCCCGGCAGATGAGCCCTCGTCGAAAAATTTTCTTCAGCAGCCGAGCCCTCGTCGAAGAAAAGGTCCCCGGCAGCCGAGCCCTTGTCGCAAATTTTGTCTTAGACAGCCGAGCCTTCGTCGAAGAAAAGGTCCCCGGCAGCCGAGCCCTCGTCGAAGAAAAGGTCCCCGGCAGCCGAGCCCTCGTCGAAGAAAAGGTCCCCGGCAGCCTAGCCCTTGTCGAAGAAAAGGTCCCCGGCAGCCGAGCCCTCGTCGCAAATTTTGTCTTAGACAGCCGAGCCCTCGTCGAAGAAAAGGTCCCCGGCAGATGAGCCCTCGTCGAAAAATTTTCTTCAGCAGCCGAGCCCTCGTCGAAGAAAAGGTCCCCGGCAGCCGAGCCCTTGTCGCAAATTTTGTCTTAGACAGCCGAGCCTTCGTCGAAGAAAAGGTCCCCGGCAGCCGAGCCCTCGTCGAAGAAAAGGTCCCCCGGCAGCCGAGCCCTCGTCGAAGAAAAGGTCCCCAGCAGCCGAGCCCTCGTCGAAGAAAAGGTCCCCGGCAGCCGAGCCCTCGTCGAAGAAAAGGTCCCCGGCAGCCGAGCCCTCGTCGAAGAAAAGGTCCCCGGCAGCCGAGCCCTCGTCGAAGAAAAGGTCCCCGGCAGCCGAGCCCTCGTCGAAGAAAAGGTCCCCGGCAGCCGAGCCCTCGTCGAAGAAAAGGTCCCCGGCAGCCGAGCCCTCGTCGAAGAAAAGGTCCCCGGCAGCCGAGCCCTCGTCGAAGAAAAGGTCCCCGGCAGCCGAGCCCTCGTCGAAGAAAAGGTCCCCGGCAGCCGAGCCCTCGTCGAAGAAAAGGTCCCCGGCAGCCGAGCCCTCGTCGAAGAAAAGGTCCCCGGCAGCCGAGCCCTCGTCGAAGAAAAGGTCCCCGGCAGCCGAGCCCTCGTCGAAGAAAGGTCCCCG